>NW_017307669.1:393407-427345 GCF_000935625.1 Nanorana parkeri | reverse complement strand
AAATTAGCGGTCATCAGCGGCTTGTGAGCCGCTGATGACAGCTATTAATTTAAAGGGGACAGTCTGCTGAACAGTTCTACTATAAGCTGATGGTCACTAAAGCGACCATCAGCTTATAGTAGAACTGTAAATGCCAGGTCCGTACGACGTACTGAGCTGGCCAGCTGGAAGCACTTTTGTAGCTCCGTACGACGTACGTCCTTGGCAGCGAAAGGGTTAAATCTAGAGTTCAGTCCTCCGACATTCCATGAGACAGACAATCTGTACATCAGCTGCCATCAAAGTGTGGGAAGATCAAGTACCGCTGAGAGTCATGGAGAATGTTGTGCACATTGAAAGCATCCAGGTCCAAGAGGCCTGTCGATCGAGGCCATGGCGTATAACATTTAACTTCCCATTAAACACCCTGCCAGCCCACATAACAACAAACTAGTGGAGCAGCTTGAGATCCCAAAACTTGAAAAACTAGTTAGAGTATCACTCAATACTCAGAGGTAAGGCAGTCTCGAAAAGTGCAAAAAATTATTAACTGAGAATATACAGGAGTACGTACATCCTCGGCCATATGTCCCGGTAGTCCTTGCGGCCGTACAGGTAGTAACAGTAAAGGTAAAGGGTTCCGGAGTAACCGGCGGTGCGTAGGGCCATAACAGAAGATGACAACAGCCCATTATAAAAAAGGATATTCCAGACTCTGGTGTTATGGCACTGGTTCGAGCCAGTCTGCGGCCGCAGCTGGGTCCTCAAAGAATTTAGTTGATCAGGCAAACTGTACTCTCAATCTGCTACAATAGAGCATACCGTATTTCAGACCCTTGTCACGGAGCCGGCGACGGACATCTATGAAGGATCGTCGTTTTCTCTGTAAATCCGGTGAGAAGTCAGGGAACAGCATAATTGTGGCATTCTTAAAGCGGAGTTCCGACTCTCTCTTTCGAGCAGTCGTCAGAATCAGATCTCTATCCCTGAAGTTAAGCAGACAAACCAGGAAGGGTCGGGGATGTGAGCCCGGGGGCCTTTGGCCTAGGGGAACGCGATGTACACGCTCCACCACATGCTCCAGGCCAGAGAGACAGATTGTAAATCCAGGAGCTCCTTGAAAAAGGCCTCCGCAAATGATGTAGGATCCGAGCCTTCAGCCGCCTCAGGAAGGCCCACGACCTTCACGTTATTGCGCCTCAGACGATTTTCCGCATCCTCTGACCTTGCAGTCAGCTGCGTCACCGCATGCTGCAAGCTGCGAATGGTTTGGGAATGTTCTCCCGCAATGTCTTCCAGGGTGCCCATCCGGGTCTCCACTTCCGTCACCCGACCCCGGATTTTAGCCAAATCCTGCCGGATTAGGCCGCACTCAGTAGCCAGAGTGTCCAATTAGGGTGGTCTTACTGGCCTCTATCGCGGCCAGGATGGCACCCGGGGGCTCTGTGCCCTTAGGAGAGGGGCTGCTATGACTTGCCTGTCCCGAGGCCTGCTCCATGTCGTTCCACCCGGCCGTCTGAGTGCTGGCGCTGATGAGGGAGAGAGAGCGTGCAGCCAAGATGGCGCCGGCACGTGTGAGAAGAGGACCCGGAGGCTCACTGCTCACTCTGGACCGCGCCGATCTCCATTTTGTTCGCATGGGGAGGACGTCCACTGTCACCGGAGTCCCTGCCAGGAGAAGGTGAGTACGGAACCACCGATGGCACCGCAGGAGATCAGGATGGCTGAACAGATGAGAGGAGCTGCAGCTAAGCACGTCCATTCAGTCTCAAATCCCGGCCACGCCCCTCCCCATTTTTATAATTTATAGTGACTTAAACCCTCAGATTTTTTACATAAACCAATACTGTAATGTGTGCCTTACTGTAATCCATGGTTGTTTCCCTTCTCTTTGCTGCTCTTCCTTTTAAATCCTCATGTCTTCTCATGCTTGGGGAGAACTTCCCTTTTCAGCTCAGGGCCTCTTCCTGTAGTGCTGGCTCAGTTTACAAGCCCATACAAACGTATACAGACACCGTGTATCCATTCCTGAGACAAGGCAGTCTGCTGCAAAACAGAAGTTCTGCAGAGCATGAGAACAGATACAGATTTAAAAGAGCAGCAAAGAGAAGGGAAACAACCATGGATTACAGTAAGGCACACATTACAGTATTGTTTTATGTTAAAAAATCTGAGGGTTTAATGTCACTTTAATTGACGCAAAAACACGCTTTACAAAAACTACTTCTATGACTAGATGGGAAAAGGAATTTGATTCCTCCTAAACAATGGAGCAATGGAAAATGGATATTAGGTCGATATATGCTGTATCAAAATGTGCAAACCATTAGGAGATCCAACAAAATTTTTTTACACAGATGGTGCCAAACCCCTTACAAACTCTCTAAATATTTTCCAGGGACTTCGCCCCTTTGCTGGCGGAAATGCGGAGAAATCGGTTCCTTGATTCACATAGTTTGGTACTGTACATCGATCTGCTCATATTGGAACCACATTTTTAAACATATCAGATCTAGCACAAAAAGAGATCTGTCCAAATGCAGCGCTCGCGCTACTTCATGTACCTTCCCAACAGTTGCTCCCCACGTCAAAAACGGTTATAATGCACGTTTTGATAGCAGCAAAAGCCCAGATCGCTCAAATGTGGTTGGATTCGGAACCTCTGAGCTACACGGAAGTAGCAGTAGGGTGAATCTTCACTGCTCATACGAACAAATGTTTGCCATAAGAAACAACAGGTATCACAAATTCTGTGCGGCTTGGAAATGTTGGTTGTTGCACCGTCTAAGTAAAATTTGATCATATGGTGGTCCTGATATTGTGGATGGTCTTCTATTCGAAGGTTTCACACCTTTTCTATGTTTTCTTCCTCTATCCAATCTCTGTACCCTTCTTTATTTTCTAAGTAACCTTAAATATTTTTCCCTCTTACGCATTATTCACTTGGTCGTATCCGACTTGCTCAATGTCTTTCGAATCCACAGACTACATTCCTGGACCATAGTTATGTTACCGCATTATCTACTACCCTATTGGGTCTCTGCCCCTTCCCACAGTTTGGACCCCAGGTCTCCACTGCGGGAAAGAGGAGTTTAATTTATATATTATTGTGACTCCAGGATGTGTATGTTCTTATTATATGCCTAATATACGACCAAGTGTTTTTACATTGTAACTTGTATTACTCAATAAAAAACATATTGAAACAGAAAATATGATATTTTACTAAAGTTTTTGCTATGCCATTTTGTTCTTGCGTGCCATTTTGATGATATTGTCAGGCATCGAGAGATCAAGTCACTTAATTTTGGCTATAGTTTCACTTCATATTTTATGTAAATTGTGTGAACAACATCTGTAGAGCAAACAGTCACAAAAAGAAACCAAACAACTGACATCAAGAGAATGAACGTTCAATGAGGTTTCCTGAATACAAAGTGACCATTAGCCGGGTTACACAGCATTTCTATGATCACTTTCTCGCCACAATTTCAAGAAAAGGAAACATTTCTATGTGGAAGTAAAAGTACGATCAATGGAATAGCAGCATGTTAAGTTCTCCACCAATACCTGGGACACAGGAGGCTCATGAAGATCCAGCTGTAGCCTCTGAACAACTTGAGAGAAGTCTTCTGCATGAAAGCAGATCACATCTTTGGTTATACGAGGCTGATCACTCCTGAAAATAAATATAGGGGGGAGTCACCCAGAGTGTTCTGAAAGATTTTTTTTTTTTTTTTAAAGAAGTCCCATTCACGTGAACCTATATACACATTCTGTATTTCATTATGATATCTAGTCCTTACACATTTAAAATAATATATGTTCATGCGATGCTTCACTTTCCTAGATTTTACAACAAGCCAAAGCTTTATTTTTAATCTTATAGCAGCTTATTACTCTCCCATAAAATGATTTACCGAATTTTTTTACAGGGCATTTGAAATATATAAAAGCCAAGATGCAGTGCATCTCTGAATGAACTTACCATTCTCCAAACTGCACGGCCTTCAAGACCCCTACAGCTGCGGTACTTTCCCAGTCAAAACCTTGACCAACGTGATCTGCATGTGCTCTCGTTCTGTCTTCAAAGAGGACCTCTCTAGGTTCACTAGTGCGAGGCAGGTATTGCAAATTCTTTATCTCATTCATAGATCTTCCAAAAAAACAAAACAAAAAACAAGATATATTAGAACGAGGTAAACACAACAGCTTTATTTACCTGCACACTGAAATGAAAAAAAAATAAAATGGTTGCCATGTCCAAAACAGTCAGCTTCCCCTTTTACTCCTCAAAATATATTTTTAGGAAATTAAGATGTGGGGGGTGGAAATATGGAGAATATATATATTGCACACACACTAAAAACCATAAAAAAATCCCCACACACTAATCCCCCCCAAAAAAAGACATAGGGGTACTTTACATTCTCATTCTACAGCCTGGATGTAGGGGGATGGGAAACACTGGAGGTTTCTTTAGTTGGAAACACACATATATTTTTGTTTTCCTTAACAGCCACAAAATAGGGGTTTTATACATTTATTACAGATATTTAAAAAGCATAGTCATTTTACGCAGTGCTTTTCATAGTGTATATTCACATCAGTCCTTGCCCTCAAGGACCTTATAATCTAATGTTCCTAACTCACATACATGCATACGCACTTGGGTCAATTTATACAGAAGCCAATTAACCTAACAGCAGCACTGTGAGAGGAAACCGAAAACACCTGGGAGGAAACCTACACAAAAACACAGGGAGAACATGCAGATAGGGTGCTGGCCAAACTTTGATTCAAATCGGGAACTTCAGTGCTTACCTTCGACGTTTAAATGGGGATTTTGGCATGTCAGCTGTGGGGATCATTTGCTCTCCTGGCCTCACCCACAGAATGGGGCCATCATCACTTTGTGATCTGCACTTAAGCTTAAGTGTAGACATGGTCCCCCACGGCAAAGTCATCTGTAAAACACACAAAGATAAATGTTACAAAATATAGTGAATCACCACAAGCAACTTTTGAATCAACAATGAATCAAGTCACAGTGGTGTCTGTAAATGGGAGATTTTCAAGAAGCCATGTAGTTGTCTACCATGTAATTATTTAATATGCAACAGTGCACGGAGTCAGAATATTGCGTGGGACATCTAAATATTTGCTCCAAGTAAAAATTTTATCCACTGTTACATGTGAAAATTCCAGCTGAGGTCAAATCAGGCACTAAAAAGTACATCATCCAGTTTCCATTATTGCAATTGCCAACAATACACGTTTCCTAATTTGATGCTTTATAAAGAGGCTCCCATGACAAAGCCAAAATATTATAATCTTGAATATGCAAACTGAAATTCTACTGGAAACATCTCTAATATGGCTGCCCCTGAGGTTTACAAACAGCAACAACTGTGTTATTAGGTTTACCCTTTTATTGAAAATTCTCTTAGGCCCCTTTTACACGGCCGGTCTGATCGGATGCCCAATGCAAGTCTATGAGCAGCCATGTGTAAATGGACGACCGTCCGTTTACAGCCAGTTACTTCCGCCTCCACCCAGGTCCAGAAAGAGAAAAGAAAAAAAACAAAAAAACACACGACACGTTTCACGCGGATCGGGGGTAATCTCATGTAAAATGGACACTTGTCCATTTACATCAGATTATCCATAGACCGTCAGTTTCCGTTTTTTAAACTGTACGGACACTGATGTCAAAGCGGTGACATCCGCTCCATACTGCTGGGATCAGCCCATGTGAAATCCTCAGGCTGTGAAATGCAAAATACCTGGGCATGTCACAATTTGATTTTCTTCTACTACACAGGCAGAGATTTCTGTAGAGCATAAAGACAGTAAAGAAAACAAAGTCCACCGCACACTGTGGTCCAATAGCATGAGTAGTGTATTTAAAAAAAACATATCAACCAGGGATGCACCGATACTAGTATCGAGATCGGTGCCGATTCCGAGTATTTGGGCAAGTACTCGTACTCGCCCAAATGCTCCGATGCCTAGCGCGAGTACTTCCAGTATCAGGAAGCCGGGCAGCGAGTCATTACACGCTGCCCGGTTTCGCGATTGACCGGGAAGCGGCTCCAGGCTCTCTCGTCACTTGTTATGAGAGAGCATGGAGCCGACTTCCCGGCCAATCAGGAAGCCGGGCAGCGTGTAATGACGCGCTGCCTGGCTTCCTGATTGGTCGGGAAGCTGGCCAATCAGGAAGCTGGCCTCGTATGTGCAGCCTGTCACCACTGGGGCCTCTCCAGCGAGAATGCGCCCTTCGTCCGGTACCCAGCCGAAGCCGTCCAATCAGGAAGCTGGCTTCATGCTCCCTCGTCATCTCATGACGAGAGCATGGAGCTGGCCTCCCGGCCAATCAGGAAGCAGGGCGTCGCGTCATTACACGGCGCCCGGCTTCCTGATTGGCCGGCCAGACGGCTCCGGCTGGGAACCGGACGTAGGCTGTGTTCTCGCTGGAGAGGCCCCGGGGGTGACAGGCTGCACATACTAAGGTAAGAGGGAAGCCGGGTGGCGAGTCATTACACGCCACCTGGCTTCCTGAATGGGACTTCCGTTACTCGGTAATTGGTATCGGCGAGTACCGGAAAAAATTATCCGTACTCGTACTCTGTACCAAAATACCGGTATCGGTACATCCCTACTATCAACCTACATAAGCTAGCCATACACCGATTTTTTGGAATGAAAAGCTACTGTTGTATGGCCAGCTATATTCAAAGAGCAGATGGGGAAAGTCATAAAAAGGAGAGATTTCGGCAAGAGAAGTGTCCAGCAACTGTTCAACATCACCAATGGGTCAGAGGGTAAGACTATGGATCAGCACTGGTTTTTTGTGGTCACTAGAAACCTATTTGCCTCTTAAGACTATTTACAAAAAACGGTAAAGCAGTGCATCATATAACTTGATAGCAGAACAGTGGGAGGAAGACAAAAAACTTTACTTTGGTCATTGCTACCTTGCATGTGGCCTGTCTAAATAAACTTTCAGACATAATGCAATCTGTTTAATCTAATATAAAGGTTTATGACAATCTAACCTTTAAAAATGGAGACTCTTCCAACATGTCTAGAAACTCTGGGAAAAAGTCTCCAACTTCTTCATCAACTGCTCCAACCAGGCTGATTTGTCTCATTGGACCAGCTCTGTATGTGCCACAGCAGTAGGTTCTGCTGACCTAGGGAGAAAAAAAAAATGGATAACCAAATCAATGATAAAGTTATCACAGTAATAAGCAAAAGTTTTAATACAAACTGTCAAGTAAAGAGAAACTAAACCCCCAAAAAATAAAATAAAAAGTCACCAATATTGCCTGCAGACTCCCTGCAACTTGCCTCGTTCTGCTGTGTGTGTCTGTTTGGTGGTGGCCATCTTGAGACTAAAAAAAACACTTTTTTCCCAGTTTTGATTTGTAGTATTTTTTTAACAAAACCAGCACAGCTAAAAAAAAAAAAAATGCAATACATACATTCATTTGTCCCTTATTTTTATTTTTTTTACACTTTTCACTTTTTTTTAAACTTATCTCTCTCGATCTATACGAGCTGTCAGAATGCCGGCATGTGTGTCCACTCTGCTGTGACTCTCAGACACCCGACATTAAGGTATCGGGTGTCTGAAAAAGGTTAACCCTTTCATTAATGGATGCCTAGATAGTTAGACATCCATTACTGAATGGTAACCGCTGATTCTCAGCGGTTACCAGCCTTCTAGTGCAAATAACTCGTGACGTACATTGTACGTGACAAGTCATTTGGTCCCTTTGTGGCAGGACGTACAGTGTACGTCTCCCGTCACGAAGGGGTTTAGGGAAAACAAAATCCAACCCCACATGGCCCTGTGTGAAAAGGTGTTTGCCCCCCCCCCCGTTAAAACATAACCTAACTCTGGTTTATCACACCTGAGTTCAATTTCTTCTCTAGCCACACCCACGCCTGATTACTGCCACACCTGTTTGTCAGTCAAGTCTTATTTAAGTGATTTCTTGATTGCGAAGTGAAGTAGACCAAAAGATCCTCAAAAGCTACACATCATGCCGAGATCCAAAGAAATCCAGGAACAAATGAGAAAGAAAGTAATTGAGATCTATCAGTCTGGAAAAGGTTATAAAGCCATTTCTAAAGCTTTGGGACTCCAGCAAACCACAGTGAGAGCCATTATCCACAAATGGCGAAAACATGGAACAGTGGTGAACCTTCCCAGGAGTGGGCGGCCAACCAAAATTACCCCAAGAGCGCAGCGACGACTCATTCAAGAGGTCACAAAAGACCCCACAACAACATCCAAAGAACTGCAGGCCTCACTTGCCTCAGTTCAGGTCAGTGTTCATGACTACACCATAAGAAAGAGACTGGGCAAAAATGGCCTGCATGGCAGAGTTCCAAGACTAAAACCGCTGCTGAGCAAAAAGAACATAAAAGCTTGTGTCCGTTATGCCAGAAAACATCTTGATGAGCCCCAACTTTTGGGAAAATGCTCTGTGGACTGACGAGACAAAAGTTGAACTTTTTGGAAGGTGTGTGTCCCATTACATCTGGCGTAAGAGTAACACCGCATTTCAGAAAAAGAACATCATACCAACAGTAAAATATGGTGGTGGTAGTGTGATGGTCTGGGGCTGTTTTGCTGCTTCAGGACCTGGAAGACTTGCAGTGATAGATGGAGCCATGAATTCTGCTGTCTATCAAAAAATCCTGAAAGGATAATGTGCGGCCATATGTACGTGACCTCAAGCTGAAGCGAACTTGGGTTCTGCAGCAGGACAATGATCCATAACACACTAGCAAGTCCACCTCTAAATGGCTGAAGAAAAACAAAAAAATATCAAGACTTTGGAGTGGCCTAGTCAAAGTCCTGACCTGAATCTTATTGAGATGCTGTGGCATGACCTTAAAAAAGGCGGTTCATGCTCGAAAACCTTCCAATGTGGCTGAATTACAACAATTCTGCAAAGATGAGTGGACCAAAATTCCTGCACAGCGCTGTAACAGACTCATTGCAAGTTATCGCAAACGCTTGATTGCAGTTCTTGCTGCTAAGGGTGGCCCAACCAGTTACTAGGTTTAGGGGGCAAACACTTTTTCACACAGGGCCATGTGGGTTTGGATTTTGTTTTCCCTTAATAAAAACCTTCCTTTAAAAACTGCATGTTGTGTTTGTGTTATATTTGACTAATATTTACATTTGTTTGATGATCTGAAACATTAAAGTGTGACAAACGTGCAAAACAATGAAAAATCAGGAAGGGGGCCAACACTTTTTCACACAACTGTATGTACCATTTTTAAAGAATGAAGAATGAAAAAAGAATGGCACAATCATAAAACAAAACATGGCAACAAATAAAAAAATTAAATGACCCCTGTTCGAATGTCTGCATACCCTTGTTAATACTGTGTATTGCCCCCTTTAGCATCAATGACAGTGTGCAGTCTTTTGTAATAGTGGTCTATGAGGCCCAGAATTCTTACAGGCGGTATAGCTGCCCATTCGTCTTGGCAAAATGCCTCTAGGTCATGCAAAGTCTTTGGTCGTCTAGCATGAACCGCACTTTTGAGATCTCCCCAGAGTGGCTTGATGATGTTAAAGGTCAGGAGACTGTGATGGCCACTCCAGAACTTCACCTTTTTCTGCTGTAACCCCTGGAGGGTCAACTTGGCCTTGTGCGGAGGATCATTGTCGTGCTGGAAAATCCAAGAGCGTTCCATGTGCGGCTTTCGTGCAGAAGAATGCAAATTGTCTGCCAGTAATTTCTGGTAACAGGCTGCATTCATCTTGCCATCAATTTTCAGATTTCAAGATTCCCTATGCCTTTAGAGCTTACACCCCCCCCCCCCAAAAAAAAAACATCAGTGAACCACCACCATGCTTCACAGGGAGGATGGTATTGCTATAGGCCTCGTTAACCCCTCTCCGAACATGGCGCTTATGGTTGAGACTATAAAGCTCTTTTTTGGTCTCGTCACTCGAAATTACAGTGTGTCAGAATTTGTGAGGTGTGTGAAGGTGTTGTCGGGCATATTGTAACGTGGGCATTTTTTGTGGCCTTGGCCCAGTAAAAGCTTCTTTCTGGCAACTCAACCATGCAGATCATATTCGGTGAAGTACTGTATTGAAACAACCACACCGTATTTTTCCAGAGCAGCCTGTATTTCTCCTGAGGTTACCTGTGGGTTTTTGTTTGTATCCACAACAATTCTTCTGGCAGTTGTGGCTGCAATCATTCTTGGTCTACCTGACCTTGGCTTACTATCAAGAGATCCCAGAAATTCCCACTTTTTAACAAGTGATTGAACAGTATTGACTGGCATTTTCAAGGCTTTGGATATCTTTTTTATAACATTTTTCACCTTTATAAAAGTTCCATTACCTTGTTATGCAGGTCTTTTGACAGTTTTCCGCTTCCCATGGCTCAGCATCTAGCTGAGCTACATGAGAGCTAACAAACTCATTGACTATTTATACACGGACACTAATTGTAATTTAAAAAGCCACTTGTGTGAAATTATCCTTTAATTGCCATTTTAACCTGTGTGTCACCCTGTGTGTCTGTAACAAGGCCAAACATTGTGAGTATGTAAACTTCCGATCGGGGCCATTTGGCCGATATCCGTTATGATTTAAAAAAGGAGCCCAAAACAACTATGTGATAATAAATGGCTTCATATGATCACCATTGAAAACAAACTTAGATTCAATACAATTTGGCTTAAGAGGAATAAAAGAATGGGTCCATGATTTAACATATATTACCTCGTGCTTGAATGAATGGGACTTTAGAATAGACAGACGTCTATATTGTCTTTGTCCTTGAAGATGTGAGAGCAATGTCAGAACACAAGTGTAAATTATGAGCCATTTTTTAAAATGTATTTTATTGTTTATCCGATTAATCGAACTTAATAATCGGCTAACTAATCGATTTGGAAAATAATCGTTAGCTGCAGCTCTAGTGTGAACAGCTGTAAGGAATGTCCAAAGAGTAGACGTGTGCCCTTTATAATGGGATTGAAGGATGTAAAGTGTATCTGTAGGAATATACATGACTCAGGACTATTGTAAAGCCCATATTGAGAGTACAGAACCTCGTTACGTCAATGTGTAGTGAGAATAGAACATCCATGTATATGCCTTTTATAAGGTTAGCTTATAGTTATTGTAAAGTCAGAATATGGATATAAGGACAGGGACCTTTAAATAACTGCCATTACAGGGTTGCACTATATACGACATTCACGTCACAAAAAGATTTTGCCATAACAGCCGTTTAAGACTATTTTGGTCTTGAGTCCTCACAAGCCAGAAAAACTTCAGACGTGGAAAAGACTTCAGAGATCACTAACTTTGAATTATTTTTGAACTATATTTTAAAATTATCTATTTGTTTTATTCATTTTTGTAACATCATTGAATGCTATTGGACTTTATGCCAGGGGTGCCCATTAGCAGCTTCCCATGCCAGGGGTGCCCATTAGCAGCTTCCCATGCCATCAGGAGAGCAACTATTGACCCACCTTCTGGTTTCCTGATTGGCCGGGAAGCCAGCTCCTTGCTGAGCCGACTTCCCAGCCAATTAGGAAACTGTGAGGCAGGTCATTAGTCACTGCCCTGCTTCCTGAACATCGAGCCGGCTTCCCGGCCAATCAGGTCATTACCCGCCGCCTGGTTTCCTGATTGGCTGGGAAGCAGTTTTCCCGGCCAATCACAATCAAGCCGGCCAAACAACATGGAGTCGGCTTCCCTGGCACTCAGGAAGCTGAGTAGCATATAATTACCCGCTGCCCAGCTTCCTGATTGCCCAGGAAGCCTGCTCCATGCCAAAGCAAGCACCAATACTCGGTATCGGCGAGTACCAAAAGCAAAATATCGGTACTCGTACTCAAAAACCTATATCGGTGCATCCCTAGTTTTGATTAAAACAATTTTTTTGTATTGGGACAAGTAGATTGCCATGAGGGACAAGTAGATTCAGCCCCAGCTTTAGCCTTTGGACAAGTAGTTTTTTTTTTTTAAATTTCCACACCCCTGGTATATGGTTTTTTTTCCCCCCTATGTTTATTATGGTTTATAATGTATAGACCATTAGGCCAAGAGATTTTTCTGAACTATTATTAGCACAGGCATTGTGCAACACAGGTGTTGTATATAAACACAAAATTGTTATCACTATGTGACAATTTCTCTCATATTTTAGGAATATATTTTTTGAGTTTGTGAAGAGCAGTGCCATTTTTTTTTTCCTTTAGGCCTTAAAAATGTTTAGTATTTATTATTCATCATAATTAATATTTAAACCAAAAATTGCAAACAAAACTATATACCCCATAAAGCAAAACAACAATATATGATCCCTATATCCACATTAAATTTGACATAATCTTATGCACTAGTTGATACCACATTAAAAAGGCATGCTCGTCTCCCTCCGCAGCTCTCTGCACCTTCATCCAGCAGTTCAAAAGAGGATGGAATCGCCATCCTCAATGCCTGGGGAATACAGCCAGAAGACAACCCTATGGAACATTCAGCTGATCCCCAACGTGGTACCAAACACCTGAAGGAACCAGATGCACATCTGAAGATTTCATTGAAGTGCATTAAATCGCAGAGACAGAGGGGGTGATTTACTAACCTAAACACACACACACACACCAGGTGTGTGTGATTTTCACACAGCAAAACGTATTTATCAACCAAAAAGTCTCTAAAAGCATATTTCCACTAATGCCATATATGGAAAAATCATGCACATGATGCATATATAATGCTGCTTCACAGTTTAGACAAAAATGGTTAGCTCATGCATTTACATTCCTGCATTCATCAACGCAAGCAACATAACATAGAGCTAATTTACACCACATTACCTTGCAATTCATTGCAGGGCTTTGCACAACACACCTGCTGGGTGTGTACACACTACAAAGGTGTTTCGATTCCTCCCATAGATCATGCTGGGAGGGAACACACTACAGAGGTGTATACACGTTCGTGGTGTGTTTAAAAGGTTAGTAAATCAACCCCAGAGTCTCACAACGTAACAAAATTTGCCTTGGACCGTTCTATAGTTGGAGTTTTGACCTCCCCTGACGCTTTATACAAACGGTCGCGGATGCAGTCGGGAAATTTTGTTTTTAGTTTTTTTTCTTTTTGTTGTATTAACTTTTCTCTATATATATCCAGGTGTTTTCTCTCTCTCCGAAACAGCATGTTAACCCCTTCTGGATGGATGTCCTAGTTATCCACTACTTGAACCATGGACTTCCTTTACGCATCATATTATGGGTATCATATCTTTCATTGTTAATCTTAGACACTTGTAGAGTGATCATTGTGCACTACATTTTCTCCCAGATTTATTCTGGGTATGTCTAGTGATTGGTAGGAAATCTAAAGCACTTTTCTTGTGCTCTGTACAGCATATATAAACTAGTTATGATGGGAGTTAAAAAGATTTCCATCAACGCCAAAGGCCTTAATAGCCCTCAAAAACGTTATCTCTGGACTGAGGCCAGACAACACGGTAGCGTTTGTGTACAGGAAACACACTTTAAGGCAGATAGCCCTCCTAAAATCTCTCATAAGGCTTTCCCTCATGTTTTTACATCCAATGCCCCAAAAAAAGAAGAGTGGGGTACTTATTGCAATTTGTGATAGTGTTACATTTGTGCTCCAAAACTCTAATGGTAGATTTATTGTACTGGTGCGCGAATTGAATTCCTCATGGTATACACTAGAAACTAAATCTCTATGCCCCAAATGTGAAACGAATCACCTTTCTAAAACTACTTTTACAGAAAATTCGAAAAATCCAAAACGTAGCTCCCTTCTCTTATGTGGAAACTTTAATTTAGCACCGGATCCCCTCATTGATGTTTCTACACCGAGGGGTCCCTCGAGACCCAACATCACCAAACTGTTACATAATGAAGACTTGTATATGATGTTTGGAGATGCCTTTATCTGCTGGAAAGAGATTACACCTTTTATTCTAATCCCCTTAAATCCTATTCCCGCATAGATCTTTTCATCACTGATAAATGGACACTACAACAAGTTAGTGGGGCTAAAATACATAATATTACGTGGTCTGACCACGCTCCTATCACACTACATTTGGAAGATTAGGAGTCCCTCTATCGTCACTATGGCGAATCAATGTTTCATTGCGATCATCTCCCAATTTTCAGAAAACTATCACATCTGAATTGCAGGTATTCTTCGATATCAATGAATCTTCTGAACTTGGTCCATTCACCCTTTGGTGCTCCCATAAGGCGTATATCTGGGGAATACCAATTCAATTGGGTGCTAGAGAAAATAAAGGAAATTACAGCAATATAATTATACTAGAGCGCATAAAATTGCTCGAATCTGCACATTAACAAACTTCAGACCCCCCTCCTATCCGGATCTTCATCAGGCCCACCAAGAACTCAAACTCCTATTGATCACTGACTACGACTTTAAACTGGTCAAACCTAGAGCTACCCACTACTTCCACGGGAATAATGAGGGCAAATTACTAGCGTCCAAACTTAAACACAGACAATTACAGACCAAGATCCCTCTCCTATATCACACCTATATTAACCTACCTCTCAAAAACCCTCAGGATATTACGAACGCAATTGGAGATCATCAATCTCTTTATATTTTGAAAGAGGACCCATCCACCCAGCAACCCTCTTTGCTTTCTATTAATTAATTTCTTGGCTCTATCAAATTCCCCAAACTGTGTGATCTAGGTACATTATCCACCCCTTTTAACCACCTTAGAAATTAAAAAAGCTATTCATGACCTCCTGCTGAACAAAGCCCCAGGAGCTGACGGTTTCTCTTCTGAGTATTATAAACACTTGCAAGACATATTGCTCCCCCCATCTTGCAGATAGTCAATACTGCCTCGGCCTCAGGATCTTTTCCTTGTGATATGCTGCGAGGTGTTATCACACTGCCTAAACTGGGGAAATAACCGGTTCATCCTAAAAACTTTTCGCCCCATCTCTTATCAACACAGATATAAAAATCTATGCTAAAATGATAGCTGGTAGACTGTTACCTCAAAACCCCGAAACCGATAAACCCAGACCAAGTTAGGTTTGTTAAGGGGCGTCAAGCGTATGATCAAGTATGATTAAGCAGTTAAGAACCGAATGCCTTCTCTGCTTCTTACTTTGGATGCTGATAAAGCATTTGACCATGTGCATTGGAAGTATAGGTTTCAAGCCCTTGAACGCTTTGGGATTCATGGAATTATAAAATCAGCCATAAATGGCATTATATTCTAACTCCTCCGCTCAGTCTCGGGCATGTTATCCCAATTCTTCATCCTACATTTCAAACAGAACGAGGCAAGGATGCCCCATCACCTATCTTGTTCTCCTTACTGCTGGAACCATTAGCTATGGCAATTAGAAGTAACTATAATATCTGTGGGATACCAGTTGGTAAGTCCGACTTCAAAATAGCACTCTTTGCGGGACGACATTATAACCGAAGCGGTCTCTTCCCCGACAGCGGTACACTCGACATTACAAATGTTTAATTTGGTATCCTACTATAAAGTAAATGCGGAAAAGTCACAAAATACTGGATCTAGGGTTACCTCCTACTACGAAAAATATACTTCAAACTATGTTCCCCTACATTTGGGCTAATGAAAAAGTCCCATACCTGGGAATACATTTAACTGCTAAAACCGAAAATCTTTTTAAAAAACACAATTAATCCCTACTTTAAATTAATTCGGAATGATTTGGCTACTATAGGTCAATTTGAAATTTCATGGCACGGTAGAGTAGCTGCATTTAAAATGTCTGTATTACCAAAGAACCTGTATTATTTTGGTGCTCTTATCAAAACCTAACTGTTTTTTTCACACCCTGCACTCTATAGTCAGCGAGTTTGTATGGAATGGGAAGAAGAGTAGAATTTCTCAGAACTTATTGTTCAAACACAAACTTCAAGGGGGCATGGGCTTTCCCTCTTTGAAAACATATTATTGTGCCTCCATTCTTGACCAGACCAAAAAAACTTGGTTCCTGAAGGATAATGATAAAGTGTGGTACACGCTCGAGAAATGTATGATGATCTAGGGAGACCTTGTGAACTGGTTCTTGGCTACTCATCTAGACCGCTCCCTACAAACTTCTATTTCCCACTTTAACTGGCAGTCAGTTTTAGATGACCCAACCTTGTATGCAACCCCTACTACTCTAGAAATCCCATTGCAAGTATACGAAATTGCAATACCATATTTTGATTTATACAAATTGGAGAGCTAGAGGATACTCCTCTCCTGTACAGGACTACGTTACATTCATGGATAGTTTCCAACATTCCCAAAATTACACACTTCCGCTCCAAGAATTATATAGCAGATCTTCGTGTACCCATCAAACTATGGTATGGTATGCCTGGCTGGAGTTTCTGAATAATAAAATATAAACAATTCCGGGTTCCATTTCCAGACAATAAGCACAATCTGGGATGGATTCCACCGATCGCTTATGTTGCCTCATGTGTATAACAATTTTCATTGTGCTGTATTATTTTTATTCCGTACTCCTGAGAGATTACACCCTACCTTCTGCCCCTCTCACCTTTGTACTTATACTTCCACCCACTCCCGGCCTACTATTCCTACATTTATTTTATGCCAATGTCTTATGGACCCCTACTGGAGTAGCAGCCGCCAATTGCATCTAACCCAGGGTTTCAAGTTACACACTAAGGAAGCATTTACCGGAGGTTAGATGTCTATGGTTTATTTTTATTCACATTTTTGTGTGTGTATATATAGCACTTATCATGCTCATCCGTTTTCTTTATGTCCACACCCGATACTGTGTATCC
Organism: Nanorana parkeri; assembly: GCF_000935625.1. NCBI lineage: Eukaryota > Metazoa > Chordata > Amphibia > Anura > Dicroglossidae > Nanorana > Nanorana parkeri. The sequence goes on along the minus strand of NW_017307669.1, from coordinate 410,490 downwards.
TATATGATGACAAAGGCTTGTTTTCCCTTGTTTTCTTTTGTTTGCCTTGTATTTTTTTGAAAGTTGAATACAGATAGATATAGATATATTATATATTAGGGCTGCAGCTAACGATTATTTACATAATCGGTTAGCCCATTATTAAGTTCGATTAATCGACTAATCGGATAAAAAAATTTAAAAAAAAAGGGTTCAGTGATGGACTACTAGTTGCTATTGAGATTGTAGTCCCATCACGGGAGTAGTACATTATACAGCGGCGCAGTGCAGAATACCAGCAGCTATAGAAGAATGTAGCAATAGTACATTATACTATAATGTACTATTGCTGGGATTTGTAGTCCTCTGTAGCTGGGGTTATTCTGCATTGCACTGTATATAATGTATTATTGCTGGGATTTGTAGTCCTCTATAGCTGGTGGCATTCTGCAGTGCGCTGTATGATTATACGGGGAAATGCAGAATACCAGCAGCTATATAGAAATACATCCCTTGTAAGTCGCGGCGTGCTCTGCGGGCGTGTGTCCGGCGTCCGTGTGCGTGGTGGGCATGGCGTCCGCAGCGGGCATAGCGTAACTCGTGTATGTGGAGCTGCGAACAATTTTAGACGACGTATCGACGATGGTAATCTAATAATTGTTGCAACTCTACAGAATAGAATACCAATGTATAATACAGCGGCACATGAACTCCCTTTGATCTCCAGTCACAGAGCCGTGCCGGTCCCAACAGCATCGGATCTCGGGACCGGCAACGGCAGTGAAAGCTGCTGATACAAGCGATGGAGCATCTCTCGAGACGCTCGATCACTTGACTGTAAAGCTCCCGGCCGGCCAGCTGCTCATCGGGCTCCACCGTCTGCTCGTCGCAGACAAGTGGATTTTTCAAGCCCTGTATGAGATTTAGAGATTGGAGATTGATATATATCTATATCTGTCCCAGTGTTTTATAAATAAAATGAGTGAATATTTTCAGCAGGAAGTTCCTGAAGGGAACAAAACGCGTCAAGGGCGATGGTCTTGACCCGATATCCAATGCTCCGGTGTTTAAAGGCTGGTGTATGTTGGTGCGGGACTTCTCATGATTTACATGAGAAATACCTGAGAGACTTCTATGGATATTTTGAGTACATGCATGCCTGAAAAAGGTTTGAATACCTGCTGTGTTTGAGCCTAGCATTGGAAAATAGCCTGGTTCACAGGTGAAGATTTTGTCTTGAAGCTGGCTTTGCAGATTGAAGAATGTGCTACAAGTTTACTCACATGTGTGGATGCTGATTTAATGCAAGCCATATAAGACTTTCCATATCGCGATTACTAACTTGTTGTATGGCTTACACATATGAACATTGTCTGTTATATACACCGTATTTCACGTTTGCCCATATATTGGACGGACTGTGTTTTGGCTGCATATGTGTACCTAAAAAGGAGTAATGTGCCGCACGCTAAGAAAAAATAAAATACACCTGTAAATGGGCTGCACGCCCATTTGTGTGGTTATGTATGTCGTATTATTTTTGATGTTAGGGTCTATGTTTGACCCACTACTGTCCATAAAATGTTCCTTTGTGAAAGAAAATTTGAAAACTGCAAAATAAAAGATTATACAAAAAAAACAACACCTGTAAGAGTAACGCCATCTTACCGCACCCAAAGAAATATTTGATGAATTTATCATCTTTTAAGCAAAGAAGACCAGGCTGATTATTTTCAGGAATATCCTATAGTTGCATGTTGTATTGCTTTGAAAGTACAGATGCACCTGAAATTTCCATCATGGAGTTTGTTTGCAAGATGATCAGTGTTAAGGTGCCCATACAACACCTTACAATTATCTGGAGATTTTGTCTGAGATTGCGTTTTCATAAGAAAATCTGACAGTTGATGGGAAGTGCACAACCTCAATTACTGTACAACTGGCAGATTTTTTTCTTTCAAGCAGGCTAGAAAACTTTTTCTAATTGGACGAAAATTGAAAAAGGTTAGTGGCATTGTCCTACAACAAAAATCTCAAGATGAAAACTGCACATGCTGTAAAGAAAAGCTGTTCTTTCTAGAGCTGCAGCTATTATTTTCAAAATCGGTTAGCCGATTATTAAGTTCGATTAAATCGGATAAAAAAAAATAAATAAATAAATTTGAAGAAATGGCTCCAGTGATGGGACTACTAGTTTGTATTGAGATTGTAGCGCATTACAGGAGCAAGCTTGGAGGGGTGGAAGTAAAAAAGAAAAAAAAAAAAAGTGTGGTGAGCAATATAGTGAAATGGAAAGTGTAAAATTATACAGCAATGAATGCAGAATGGCACTGGCTAAAGAGGACTGCAATAGCACACTATACAGCACAATGTAGAATACCACCAGCTATAGCGAAATACAACAAATCCCAGCAATAGTACATTATAGCTGGCAGTATTCTGCATTGCACTGTATAATGTTCTATAGCTAGTGGTATTTAGCATTGCACCACTGTATAATGTATTGTTACTGGGATTTGTAGTCCTCTATACAGCGCAATGCAGAATACCACCAGCTATATAGGAATACAACAAATCCCAGCAATACATTATACAGTGTATAAAAAGTTTTCTGCCCTGGGATCTCCATTTTGATGGAATTTGATGCTTTTTCGGATATGTTTTCTTAAATTTACTGGAAAAAGTGGAAATACACTTTAACCCCTTAGTAACACAGCTTCAGAGCAATTTTTGCCATTTAACCATTTACATGACACACACACACACCACACCTTTAATCTGATGCGATATATGCATATATAAAATTAAAAAAAAAAAACACACATTTCAGTTTTGGCAATATGTACATAATTAGTGTACCTAACAGAAAGTAACTCATAATACATGCTTTTATTTGTCCTGATTTATAGGGTATAATTTCTGTTTATTTTGGGAGTTATGGGTCACAAAACAAAATGAAACACAACTTTAGTGTGGAACGAATTTTAGAATGTGGTATGTTTGTCTCCTAATAGCCATCTCAGCACTATATTTTGAACACTTTAAACTGTTTGTTTTTTAAACTAGGGGGCACTAAGGGGTTATCTCTTTTTTTTATTTACATGGGCTTTTGATACTAAGCATTCGGAGGAGATTCAAAGTATCTGGAGGAGAATATAGTATCACTTGGCTCAGTGGCTGTCACAGCTCTGTGATCACAGTGCTGGGAACCCCAATTTGATGTTGAGGGTCTGCCTCAGACCCTGGGAGGGACCCAGCAACAGCATTAACCCAATAGGCGCTGGTCCCTCTATGGACCAGACGACGGGATTAGTCTGTCAGCAGTCTTTTAGGAACTGAAAAAACGCTCACGGCCTTAACCCCATTGGTCACAAAGGGGTTAAGGCCCTTACAGATCCTAATCTCCAATACCAGAGTAAGCTTGCATATTAAACAAGCACCAGATTTGTCAAGCAGCCACATATGAAAGAACACAGCAAATTTAGGGCTTTCTAGTGCAGACTGCCCACCAAGTTTATGCACAATCACACATAGCAACTACTGTCACCCAGCTACAATCTGTTCACCCAATTTATGATACACTTACAATAGAATAGAGTGTGGCAGCGATTTTTTGGGAAGTTATTTAGAATTAAAAAACACAGTATTTTACAAAATTGAGAATAGGAAAAAAAAAAATAAAAAAAATTCCTAAATATTCTTTTGCAAGCAAAAGTAGTCGCACAGTTTGCAATGCAGTTATTTGGCAATTTTAGCTAGGGATCCATATAAAAATGAATTTGCATCAAAAACATGGCTTCAATTGGTCCTAGGAATAACTATTGTTGCTTCTACTCAAGAATTACAATTTAGATCACTGGCAATTGATCAATGCATCATTTAGAACTAGTTTATTCAGTAGATCTATGCACCGAAGGATACAAATAAATCCTTTGAAGCCAGTCAGAACAATCCAGGATCTAGAAAATTATGCTTTTACTGACAATATAAAAACATCCCTACAGCAGCTCCAGCGGCTTATCTTCAGGCATATTTGCTACTCTCCCAGAACATGAATAATAAAAAGAATAATAATAAATTCCCAATAGTTGAATTATATATTCAACATCAATTTCATTTTTTATATTATAGGTTCAACATTTACCTGTGAATGAAAGTTTGCAATTGTTGTCGTCTCAATGTCTTTCTTGCCAAGAATCTCCATTTTAACTGGTGTATTTGGAAAGTTAAAAGCAAAGTAATCCAGAAAATCTGGCAAATAAGCCGCTGCACCGTGAACTATGGCCAAGGCATAGTCAGAAGCATTTTTTTCATTCTCAATAAATGTCTTTTCCAGGAACTCCTCAGCAAATCTCTCCATCTCCATAGGAGACAAAAAGGAGAGTTCATCCATGTAAGCATGTAAAACTGGGGCTCCGCCATTCGACTGAATCTCTTCATGCATTAGTCTGCTGAATCGAGATTCTGTTTTGAAGATACTGGTACGGATGCAGTGCTCCTGATGAGATGCAAAAGGCATCTGGACCTCCTGAGGAACCCTATATTCTTCAGTTCCAAGGTCTGACCGGCAAAGCTGCTCATCCTTTAGGTATCTGCAGGACTCCTGGTTCATTTCTACTCCTACACTGGCTTGGTCTAGGGAGGCCTGATTAATGCGGGTAAGTCCAGCACACAGGGTCTGGACCTCTTTGTTGTACATTTTTAGCCGTCTGCCTCTTAAATCATCTCTGTGCTTCTTTTTCTTCTTTTTCTTGAGCTTCTTAAGAAGGAAAGCCTTATCATTTAGTACTCTCTGGGATTTGCCATTCTCATCTGGAATTTCTGTGGAAGAGGTAACATTTATTAAAACACTTTGCAGGAAAAATAAATTTAAAATTTAAAATGTCTGTGTTCATATACAAAAAGAAGCCAAAAAAAAAAAGAGACTATAATGCAAAAATGTACATCATACAGATTGCCCAATAAGTCTTCAGCTAACTGTTGTACAATGCATATTAAATATAACATGTAACCAGTCACAAAGGGGGGCTTGAATGGCAAAATGTTAAAGGCCCGGTTCACACCTGGGCGTTTTGTAGCGCTTTTGAACGCTCTGCAAAACGCTCAAACACCGAAATCCCATTATTTCCTATGGGTATGGTTCACACCTGGGCGTATTACAGGCCGTATGAACGCGCTACAAAAACGTCCTACGCCCAAAGAAGTACAGGAGCTTCTTTGTGGCGTTTTTGTCGCACGTTTCCATTGGGATACAGCCAGGTAGCCCTCAGAAACGCACGTTTGTCGCGTGTTTAACTGCGACACACGCGCATATTTGATACGCCTAGGTGTGAACCCAGCCTAAATGTAAAACATTCATTTGTTGAAGAGGGCCAGGAGAACTAGGCACTAGACATTTAAATTGAATCTGTGCCAAGACTACACACAATATTTATAAATTCCTGAACAAGCAATAAAGTAATTTAAAAAACAAGCTCACACTAACCTCTGCAGCTAGAGGTTAAGTTCTCTTCAAAGTTTACAACAGAGGCACTAAAATCTTAGCTCTCTTATTACTTTCTACTGCTGCAAAGTCTCGGCAGCCCACCAGAGCGCCAATGTACACAGCAGGTGTTTTCAGCTCTTAGAAAAACTGAAGCCAACTTTTAGAATCTTTGTTGTGATCTTAGAGAATGAATTACTTCACAGTACACACAGCTAGAGAATTCAAGCATCCTAACTCCTCCAGATCTAAAAACCTTTGTTAAAAAGGTGCCCATACACCTTACGATTATCGGACGATTTTCGTATACGATCGACTTTTCGGACGATAATCGTATGTGTGCATTGCAGTATCCGACCGACATTACTGTACAATGTTTGAAAACTTTGCTAGATCGTGCGATTTTCATAAGGTTGCTGGCGTTTCCGACGTCAAAAGTCGTACGATCTACACTGCGCTTGCGCTAACGAAAATACGGCAAATCAATTACCGCATTTCGTCCAGGTGCTTTTCGTTAATTACGGCTAAATTAATCTTGCGATCGGGGCAGGATGGGGCTGCCGTATGAAAATCGTACGACTATTCGGACAAAAAGTTTCGTCCGATTATCGTAAGGTGTATGGGCACCTTTTGTCTCATTACAGGTGTTTTACCTAAATACAAAACAACCTTAGGCCTGGTTCACACCTGGGGTGTTCCTACGCGCTGTAAAACGCTCAACATGTGAAAACCAATGATTGCCTATGGTTCCCACCTGGGCATTTTACAGCGCATAGGAACTCGCTGGAAAATGCACTACGCCCAAAGAAGTACAGGAGCTTCTTTGGGGCGTATTTGCAGCACGTATCCATTAGGATACAGCCGGATAGCCTTCGGAAAGGCGCGTTTGTCGCGTGTTTCTTTTACCGCAAATCGCTGTAAAATCACGCAGCAAACGCGCATATTCCGTATGCCCACGTGTGAACCCAGCGTTATAGTAGTCAGGCATGCCCAAATACGTTTGAAAAATTTGTGGGTTTTGAACCAACTTTAATAGGGCTTATACTAAGAAGTGCTGAATACGTGAAAGTTTTTCAATTACTTTATAATACATTGTGATTTACTTTTTTGTGTGCGGGGGAGTGTGTGAAAGGAAGTCCACACTACTACTAATAAAACTATTCATAAATTAAAAAACACACGCACACAAAAAAAAAAAAAAAAGATAGTGTTTTGAAACTTTTACATTTAAAAAGGTGCCCATACACCTTACGATTATCGGACGATTTTCGTATGCGATCGACTTTTCGGCCGATAATCGTATGTGTGCATTGCAGTGTCCGACCGACATTACTGTACAATTGTACGACTTTTGACGGTCAGGCATGTTTGAAAACTTTACTCGATCGTACAATTGTCGTAAGGTTGCTGGTGTTTCCGTCCGTCAAAAGTCGTACGATCTACACTGCGCATGCGCGAACGAAAATACGACAAATCAATTACCGCATTTCGTCCAGGTGCTTTTCGTTAATTACGGCTAAATTAATCTTGCGATCATCGGGGCAGGATGGGGCTGTCGTACGAAAATCGTACGACTATTCGATCGGACGAAAAGTTTCGTCCGATAATCGTAAGGTGTATGGGCACCTTAAGAATATCTGTAAATACTTTAACATGCACCTGTGCCCAGAGTGCCCACTAAAGAAAAACTTTTTTGGGTTACAAATGAACTAGCAAAATGTATACACGTTCATGAAGAGGTCATTTAAGTCAAGTGTAGTAAGTTAGTGTAAATCAATGGTTTAGCTAAACACAATTTGGCCAAGCACTTATCATTTGACCTTTTGCTGATATGCACAGCACAGGGTGAAGCAGAAGGATCTCAGAGAGAGTGCATAATATCATCAACTGAGTGGGGAATGGAAGGAATGGAAAAGGGGAAGTAGCTGACTGCGGGTATCCACTTTGTGGCCGAGTTGCTGTTCCCAGTTGCTTCCACTTTGTTATAATACCATTAACATATGACTGTGGAATATTTAGTAGCAAGGAAATTCCACGGATGGACTTATTGCACAGGTGGCAACCTATCACGGTACCACGCTTGAATTCACTGAGGTCTTGAGAGTAACCCATTCTTCACAAATGTTTTTAGAAGCAGTCTGCATGCCTAGGTGCTTGATTTGATACACCTGTGACCTAGGAGATGATTGGAACACCTGAAGCCAATGATTTGGAGGGGTGTCCCAATACTTTTGGCAATAGTGTGTGTAAAGGTGGCCATACACTGTACAACCATCGCAAGACCTTAGTCTTGCGATGGTTGTAAAGTGATTAAAAAAAAACTTACGATCTGCCCATCTTGGACAGGCAGATCGTACTCTCGATCATCGCAAGCCCGCCCCCGAGGGGCGGGCTTCCGATGACCGCAATGCTGAACGGGCAGTGTGCGCGTGCGCACACCGTCCCGTTCGGCTTTTGTCTCCCGAGCACCGTTCAAAACAGCCGAAAATTGTACGATTCTCGGCTGGTTTTCTAACATGCTCCTTAGACAAAAGATGTGCGACCGTACAGTAAAAACGGTCGCACGTCTTCGTTCACACTGTTCGATTCTCGTACGAGAATCGAGCAGTGTATGGGCACCTTAAAGCGTGATCACCTGCAATGGAAAGTGTGGTACTGCAAGGCCATGCATTCCAGTGCAGTGAGTGCAAAAACTGTGCATGCAGTTTTATTCTGAAGTAACCGTTATGTTTGTAACACTAGATGTGTATTTTACTTTAAATTAGGGATGGCTTTTTTTTTTTTTATCGGGTTAGTTGGCAGATTATGAAAATAATCAGTAGTTGCAGCCCTAGAAAATCACAAAAACTTTGTTACGGAACTCATCCATAAAAGTAGTATTAAACTCAAATTTTTCAATAATTAATACAGATTAAATACATTTCTGCCCAAACACTTACAGTCACCATATTTCCAAACACCTCCAACTTCCTGTCCAGTACAAGATCACAAGGGATAGAGCAATCTCCAGCATCTGTCTAAAGGTGCCCATACACCTTACGACCATCGCAAGACTTTGTCTTGCGATGGTCGTATGCTTATTGAAAGCTCGTACGATCTGCCCACCTTGGACGGGCAGATCGTACTTGCGATCATCGAAAGCCCGCCCTGCTGAGGGGCGGGCTTCCGATGACCGCAATGCAGAATGGGCAGTGTGCGCATGCGCACACCGGCCCGTTCCGCAGCTATCGGACGAGCAGGCTAGAAACCCTCCGACAATCGTACGCATGTTGGTTCGACAAAAGACATGCGACCGTACAGTAGAAACGGTCACACGTCTTCGTTCACACTGCTCGATTCTCGTATGATCGCGGGATTCCGCCCAATTCTCGTACGAGAATCGAGCAGTGTATGGGCACCTTATTTCTAGCTTGGAGGAAAGCGGAGTGGGGAGCAAGGAGCAGGGGAACGGCTCGCCTTGCTGGGTGTGCGTTGTGCAGACACACAGCTAACAAGCACACACAAGGATGGCTCCAGAGGACTCTGCAAGGGAAAGGAGCCACCCTAAAAACAGGATATTAGTGCTCAGGGGACCAGCTGACTCTACAGGAAATTAAAATCTTGAAGCATCCAGAAACAGAATCTAAAAAAAACTGGACTTTAAGATCACTTTAAACATCCCAACAGATCTTCTGAGGCCAAAAAGGTCTATACTGAACACCTCTAGAAAACAAATGCATTCTCACTTTTTTTGTGTAGTAAAAGAAAAAAAAATAAATTTTTAAATTTAGGTCAGGTGGTACAGAGAGTAATGTAATCTTCAAGTACCCCTCATGTGAAAATTCCTGTTCATGCATTTGATCTGATCAGACCATTGACCTTAATATTCACACATTTTATTGTACAAAAAAAAAAAAAAAAAATCAAACTTTAGTAAACGAACCTCAGCTATATTCTATTCCCGCCTAAGCATTCCTAACCCTCCCAGCAGCCCATCTCATTAATTCTTAACCATTCCTAATGATGGCCTGTCCAGGAAATGAATAATGGTGCAAATCTATAAAATACTTGTGAATTTACCAAAATGACCTATTCAGAAACAGCTCTAGGTAGCAAACTTCCTATATCAACCTGGCAAACCAGATTTCGGTTGGAATAAAAGCTTGTAAAGCCGACAGTCGGCTCTACAAGTTTAAACAGAGTCCCGGCGGCAAAAGTCGCCGGGAGTCTGTTTAAACAGCCCCGATGCTGGCGACGTACACTGTACGTCGTCAGTCACGAAGGGGTTAAGCACCTTATGTCCCAATTCAAACAAGTATTTTGTAACTGTGCAATCGCGCTACAAAACACCCGACACAAGAAATCCCATGATTTTCAATAGGGCCTGTTCACACCTCAGCATTTGGACGCCAGCGCCAAATCGCTGAACACAGGGAGGAGAAGGAAGAACATGAGATTCTTTTGGCAATTTGCAGCTAATATTTTTTCCCCAGACTTCAAAGGAAACACCGGGGAATGTGACAAGCGTTTTGCACATTTCTGTGCATGTTTTTGAGCGGGTTTGTCTATTGACCTCAATGTCTCTCAATCTGGAAATTATAAATTTTAATCTTACAGGGTGTCTACTCCTGGTTTGCTGTGCCGTGATGGAGCTCCATCCATATGTGTATTGCTGGTACCGGTCCCTTGCGGGCCCTGTAAAAGGTGCTGGCAGCCAGAATGTGATGTCACTTAGGTCCAGGCACCTCTACAAGACATGCGAGGGAGCTGTAAGCAATGCATGTATGGATGGAGCTTCCTCGCGGCCATAGCTCCTGCTCACCCAACCTCAAGCTGACACTCAGCACCGGGCAGCATATTTTGAATGGCTTTTGGCGTGAGAACTGACAGTGCTGCACTGGGGGAAGCCTCTCGCCTAGAAAAGAAAAAGGCACGTGGCGACCCACTGAACATGGGGTCGCGACCCACTTTTGGGTCACGACCCACCAGTTGAGAACCAATGCTCCAGAGCCTACATATAAACTCCAAGGAGTAACCCTCCCTCAAACAAACACCAGCTGTGAATGGACTTACTGTTAATGTCCTATTGTTGCCACACTCGCACTCTACTACCTTATTCACGTATACATGGAGCGTTATTCTGGTATCAACGATGATGTACACTGCAAATTATCTAATGCTCTTACATAGGTTTTTTATTCTTGTTCTAGAAGAAGAAAAAAAAAATGGTACTGCTTGCACTAGGGCTGCACCAACTAATCGATAAATAGCTGAGAATAGTTGTCAACTATTCTCATTATCGATTAGTTGGATCCCCTAGCTCTCTCCTCCATGCTGGGAGGAGGGCATAGCAGTGGGCGGGTGCAATAGTCAGCCTGCGATTGGCTATTGCAGTTTGAAATGGCCAATAGCAGGTTGGTTATTGCACCAGCCGACTACCTGCTGTATTTACATTCAGCTGCCGTCTGCAGAATCTTGCCACTGGCAGCTGTCATTCCCTCTGGCCGGAACTATTCAAGCGCCATGTGCTTACAAAAAAACATTAGAAAAATAAAAATGAAAAGGTGGGGGGAAAAGTAATTTTTTGTTTCGGCCTGACAAATTCTGCTGCAGGAGGTGCATTGCAGTGCCAATCATTTGAATGGCACCCCAAATGCACCTCCCACCCACAGTGTGATCGCTGCACTGGAACCGCGGCACCGCAATGCCATGTGTTCCAGTGCAGTTCGATTGCAAAAAAATTGTGCATACAGGTTTTACTCTAAAGTAAATTTTGTAACACTGCACTGGTGTATTTAAATTAAAAGGATGGTATTTAAAAAAAAAAAAAAAAAAAAAAAAAAAAAAAGGGGGGGGGAGCACAAGACTAGCATACCTCAGTTAAAATAAAAGGAACTGGAGGATACAACCATTGTACACCATAATACGTATATACATATATAAACTCTCCAAAATCGTGCAGGAATCTCTGCTGTCCTGGTAGGTTCCTAGAAACATAGTTACCAGTGTTGTGGAAATTTTATTAGGATGTGTTTTTAGTGTATTGTAATGTTTTGTCATTAGTCTCTCAGTGTCTAGGTAAATAGACACTGGGGGATTAATCCATTGGAGGAGATTTCTTATGCGTGGCGGAGCAGTGTCTTCTTGGCGAATGTATGGACACCGGCTGGGGCCCACCCGTGCAATGCATAGATTGGCTTGCGTGGATACATTTGTTTGGAACGCAGTATATGAAAGGAACGTGCGTTTGTTCTCTCTGGTGTGCCTGATCAACACGCTTGAGATACAACGTTATCCCTGTGAATGAGCGCGCATGAGAATCATAGTAACGTTATGCGGCATTGATCACGGAGCCGCGCTGGATAAAGTCACTCTGGTGATTGATTGTTCTACTACATGTGTTTTGTTAGCTGGCTCCTGTTCACTTCCTGTCTGCCCCACTTCCTGGTTTGCTGGTTGCTGAAATCATCTGTTGGTTTGCCATCACTTCCTGTCTCGCTGTTGAGACACCCCTTCCTGTCTGACATCACTTCCTGTTGGGCAAGTATAAACATACCTGTGCTCAGGGCGCTTAGCATGGGATCAACGAACAAGCAACATCTGTCTACATGACTCTATAGAAGGGGATACTTCCAGTTCTTGCATAAAAGAGCGTAGTACAACAGTGGAAATTCTTTGCGTTTGGCGCAGCTTAATGCGACATGGATTTGTGCGTTGAACCAAGTGAATTTCCATAACACCAGGTACCCAACTAATTTTCTCTAGTCACCTTCCAGGACAGCATCAGAGAATAAGCGAGCACCACAATCAGGGGGTGACCACAGATTGCAGAACTTTTCTTCCGAAAGTCTGCTCTTGGTTGGCCGTCACGTCAACTCTGTAATGCTTGACAAATGTCAAGAAACTGGACCAGGTAGCTGCTCTGCAAATCTGATCTGGTGTAGCCCGTTCTTTTTGCCCATGAAGAGGCCAAGGCACTCGTAGAGTGTGCCATTATATGCTCTGGTGGTTTTAAACTCTGTAGGTTATAAGCTTGTTTGATTGCCAATTTAATCCACCTTCCTATAGTGCTTTTGGAAGCTCTCAGGCCCTCCCTAGGACCTAAAAAGAGAATTAACAGATTATTCGACTTCCTGATGCCCCTCGTCTTATTCAGGTACTCCAATACACATCAACCTGTGTCTTCCAGCACAGGCTTTCTGGACGGAACTGGACTCTGCTCTCTCCATATCCCGATAGCAATCTTGGACCAGCAGCCGAGATGGGACTTAATCTGATGCGTAACAGGTGAGATGTTTTTTTACTATCCTGGAAGTGCATTAATTTTAACCTTATTAAACAGTCACTTTTATACTGCACTTAGATCTGTGTGCCGGTTTTCTATGTTTTCTTCACAATACACATCAACGGACATCAATGCCTTGCCATGCTGCTTCTTTTTTATTAGATGGATTGGAGCAAAAAGAAGGAATAACCACATGCTGTGTCATACAGAAACTACCTTAGGTAGAAAAGCCAGGTCTGGCTTCAATATGATTTTGTCCGGAAGGATAGTGCAGTAGGGATCTAAAATTGACAAAGCATGCACTTCGCTGATTTTCCTAGCTGAAACAATGGCTACTAGCAAGGCGGTTTTAAGGATAACATTTTTTTAAAGAACAAGCCCCAATTTGTTCAAACGGAGCTTCTGGGAAAGCCTGTAGGACCACTGAGAGATTCCAAGTTGGAAAATGAACCACTGCTGGTGGCTTAGCTCTGGCCACTGCTTTAAGAAAACTTTTAACCAGTGGCTCTTCTGCCAACCTTTTATCTTGGAAACAGAACTTGAAATGTACTGCAAGATACATTTTTCTCTACACCCTAAGGCCCCGTTCACATTGGGCAATTTACCGCGCGATATCGCTCTCCAATGCTTCTCAATGGGGCAAAGGGTCCTGCTGTCGCGGGGGGTCGTGTGTCGCTACAGCAGGACCCTTTTTGGAGCGGATTTAGCCGCGATTCAAGCTTGCTCAATGCAAATTGCGTGACAAACGCACGATTTGCGAACCGCTCAATGTGAACGGGGCCTAAGATGGAGACTAAAAAAGCTTTCCCTGCGTAGTCATGACCTAACTTCCAAGAAGCGTAGGTTTTCCAAACATTATTATAAAAATCGATAAAGTGGAAGGTTTCGTACTGGACATGAGGGTAGCTATAAGCCTTTCAGACAATCCTTTCTTCAAAAGCAAGTCCCTTTAAGAAACCAAGCTGTCAAGTGTAAATACTTTATGCAAGGATGTAGTACTGACTCCTGTTGAAGCAGATATGTTTTTATCGGAAGCTTCCAGGGAGGTTTTATGGTCAGTCTCAGAAGAGGAGCAAACCACTGCCTCCTCGGCCAATGGGGGTGATCAGAATGACGGTCGCCTTTTCTTCTATAATCTTGCAGATGACTCTTCGAATTAATCTGACCATAAAACCTGAGAATAAAATAGACACCTTTCTGTTTGTACTGGAGGCAAAAAGGTCCACCTGTGGCAGCCCCCATTTTTTTGCAATCATGAGGAACGTCTGATTATCCAACTCCCAATCCGATTGCCGAAAAGCTTTTCTGCTCAGAGTGTCTGCTAGTACATTCAACTTCCCCTTCAGGTGAATTGCTGATATTGACAACAGGTTCTTCTCCGCCAAAAGCAGAACATCCTACGCTAGAGACACAAGCAGATGAGATCTTACGCCATCCTGCTTGTTCAGGTAAGCGACCGCCGTCACGTTATCTGATGAAATCCGCACATGACAATTCTTGATGCGGGGAGCAAATTCCAGTAAGGCCCATTCTATGGCCTTTAGTTCCCTCATATTTGAAGATTTGCCAGTCCAAACTGCTCCAAATGCCCTGGATCATGTGCTGTTGAAAATGAGCACCCCAACCCCATGCACTTGCATCTCTTGTAATCTGCAGAGGTTCTGGTTGCTTCCAGAATCTCCCCCCTGAAAGTGTTCTGGCTTCATCCACCAACCCAGAGACTGAACTATTGCTCTGGATATTACTACTTTGTCTAACGATATCTGCCGACAGCCCCATTCTGCCAACAGAAAGTTCTGAAGGGGTCTGGCGTGCAATTGAGCCCAAAGCACTGCTGGAATGGCTGCGGTCATCAACCCCACAATCTTCCTGATAAATCTAAAAGAATAAGTTTTTCCCTTTGAACAGAGATCCCCATCTGTTGTCAGGTGGCAGATTTTGTCTACTGGCAGGAAAATACACGCTTCCTTCGTATCCACTAGGTAGACTAAAAACACTCCATTTTGGGATGGAAGGATTTGAGATTTTTCTCAGCCATCCCAGATTTTCCAGATGAGCCAAGGCCGAAGCAAGATTTTCCTCGAGGTCCTCTTGACTGTTTGCAAAAAATATAAGGTCGTCTTATATAACCCCTATTCGCTTCAATCTGAGAGGCGCAAGAGCTTCTGCTAAAACCTTCGTAAATAACCTTGGTGCTGAAGGCCTAATGGCAGAGCCTTGTACTTGAAGTGCAATACTTCTCGGTTAACCTTGATTGCGAACCTCAACAATTTCTGAGCTTCCTCTGCCATAGGGACGTGCAAATATGCATCCCTTAAGTCCACTGTGGCCAAATACATGCCCAGAAACAACTCTTACTGTATAAAATCGATTCACAAAAGTGAAGCATATCGGTAAAAAGGTATAATACAATCAAGGCGAAAAACTGCCTATGCTAATAAGAGACAAGTATTCGATCGCATGGATCCTGTAACTTTTTAAATGACAGTAAAACATATACCAACAAACATGAGAATTCGGACAGACATTAGGAGTATAGCGTTATGTATGTGATCCTTCTGCCGTACCCTACTGCCCCTAGAATTAAGTGCATCATAACGGAGATAGGAATCACAGTTTAGCCATTCGTTCAGACCGATGTAAGTGCGCTATACTGGTGTATTAGCTCCTCGTCTCGTGGAAGTGTACATATTAGGCGTTCCATAGACCCACATATGACCGTGATCGGTCTCATTGAACAGGTCGCATGTTAATATCCTATCATACATTGGTAAAAGTCTATACATAGTCCTGGAACACTTAAATTAATGACATCGATGCTGTATCCTGGTTACACGAGACATACATAGATCAAGACATGAATTAGGTTTCTGCAGTGAAAAAGACAGACATGGGGAACAAGAAAGAAAAAAGAAATGGACTCTCCCATGGGGGTCACCTGTCTAGGCTCAGTCAAGATACCCGAGGGTCTGCGGGTGGGTCCGAGGTGACGTATGTTTGATATTCCGGAGAACGCAGGAACTCCGTCCAATAAAACCATATTTTGCAAAGGCGGTTTGCATTTCTGGAGACGATACCGTCAGTTCCTCCATTCGACAGATCTCACCAACCTTGCCTAACCACATTCCCACCGTAGGGGGTCACGGGTCCCGCCAACGTATTGGAATGCATGCTTGCTGCATTGAGCAGATGGGGTAATACCGATCTCATGTACCTCTTTTTCGGGATTGTATTGTGGTGAAGAAGGCTGGGGTGTGCGGAATGTCTCGGTCGGTAAACTTGGGTAGTAGTAACTTGATCTCTCTCCAGTAGTCCTGAAGAGCCGGGCAAGTCCAGAAAATATGTAGCATGGTCCCCCCTGCTTCGTGGCATCGCCAGCACGCCGAGCCAGGTTCTTTTTACTAGAGATTCCACCTTCTTATCTATTGGAGCTTTAAAAAAAAAAAAAACCATCTCTTCGAATGATAAATCTGAATTTTTAGAAAATTTGGCAAGGGATGCGTCCACCCTTAGACATTTCTCCCACACTGCACTATCTTCTTCCTTACATGGGAACCTCCATTTAAGTTAGAAAAAAACACTTTTCTCTGGATCTGCCGATTCCACTTTAATCATGTCCTTTAAGGATTGATATACTGGAAAGGTGGGCCCTTTCTTAGCTTGCAAGCCCTTGTATAATCTGCCATGTACTGACAGTTCTCCTTGATCCTCCGCTAAACCTAGTGTATCCCAAACTGCCTTAAGCAGATCGTTGGTCTCATGGGAAGGAAATAAATATCTGTTGTGACTGTACTCCTCTTCTTCATCTGAGTCTGTGCATTCCCCTTCTTCTGAGTCAGTGGAAGAATCTGAGACTTTGGTGACCTTTTCAGCACTGTCCATGCCCACTGAGCTAGAAGCAGATTGAACCCCTGAACTGGAGGGCCCCTAAACAACCAATTGGCTTCCAATCATTCCAACATCTTGAATGACTGTGCATAATGATTGAAACAGCGACACCATCTCTTCGCTCATGCAGTCTACCAGTCCTTTAAACATGCCTGACGATTCATCCGCCACTAGCTTCCCTAAACAGGATTGGCACAGTGTTTTTTGGAAGAGGAAGGATATTTTAAGTTGCATGCTGCACACTTCTTGGTTTTGACCCGTGCGCTGACTAATGAAAGCAGTCTGTCTTCGGAGGCCTTGGTCTACAAAACACAAAAAGCAGAGCCTCTGTTGAACACCCAATCACCGCAAATCCATACAATAAAAAATGTGCCGGCCAGACTCTCATGTCAAGATACTCCATACATGGAGGAGGGGGAAAAAAAAAAAAAAAAAAAAAAAGGAAAGGAAAAAAATTCCCCTCCTTTAGC
>NW_017307669.1:388533-392681 GCF_000935625.1 Nanorana parkeri | reverse complement strand
AGTCAAGATACCCCATACATGGGGGAGGGGGAAAAAAAAAAAAAAAAAAAGAAGGATAGGAATATAATTCTCCTACCTTAGAGCTGCCAGCAGATAGATCCACCAGACCAGACAATCCTGCCGTAACCACCAAGTCCGTGCAGGCAGAACTCAGTACCAGTGCAGGCAGAACTCTGTACCACTGACTCCAGCTCCTGAGGCCCCCCCTTGCGGGTGTGGGGACCGCAAGGATTCTCCGTCCTGCTGCTTCCCCCCATCATGTCTGGGCTGAATAGGACCCAGTCTCCGCTCACAGTAGCATGGCGGAGCGGATGAGCGTCCTTGCGGTCTGGCTGCAACTAGCACGAAGGCCCTAGCAGAAAATAACAAACATTACAATGCCCTGCTTGGCCGGAGGAAACAAAAAAACTGGAGGTATGCAACTGAGGTATTCCTGTCTTGTGCTCTTTTCTTTTTGATTAGGTGTGGGTGATGTGTTTCCTGTTCCGGTGGGAGGAGCCCATCTCTCTGATGCTGTCCTGGAATGTGACTAGAGAAAAAAAAAAAAATAAGATATATTTTAAAAAGGTTAGAACTTCTGCATATACAGCCATTTCACCAACTTCAGGTATTCCACACCCTACCTGCCAGATTTACTGTTCATGCAATCAATATAGTTAATATCAGTATAGATAAAATTGTTCTATCGGAAATTACATGAACAAAAAATAAGGCTTTGCACCAACCACAGCAATTTCAGAGGAGCATTTTACAGTTTGCAAAGCCTGCTGCTTCAGAGAATAGCTTCAACATAAAAAAAGGAAAAGTAAACTAAGCTAGGTAATTAAATGAATGCATGTACAGTAGTAAGAACAAGACAATCCAAATCATAAAGAGCAGGAAATGTTTCATTAAGAAAAACAGCATTACTAAAAAGAAAGATATCCAAATAACAGAAATGCAGTTTTATATGTGGTTTATCCAAGTGCAGCTGAAAAGCTACCTGGCCTTTTTAACACTAGCACCGGAATAGAAAGCCAAGGACATCCAGTCTTCATAAAAGGACGAACACTATCCCAGGTGGCTCTGCAGTCATTAATCTCGTTATAGCGCTTGCCACACTGTTATCAGCTTAGAACGTCATACGCAGCGCTTCACATTTTTGTATACATAAAAATGGCGCTGTAATATAACAGCAGATGTTTTATTTGGCATTCTTACAAGCCAAGAAAGTGTTTTTCTCGGTTAAACCCCGAGCTAAATGACATACACAGTCAACAAAAAAAAACAAAAAAAGTGTTATACTTGGCGAGACAACATGTCACACAGACACACACCAAAATACAACAGAACATAATGAACCATTATCAGAAGGGTACACAGTGTTGACATAACTAGAGTAATTCAAAATTTCAACAAATCAACCATCCGCAAGAACAAACCAAGAGGGTCTGAAAGGGTCTCTAGACACAAAAACAAAAAATGTACTTTTGCAGGATATCAGTCTTTGGGTGTAGTGGTGGGATCGGTGTTTGACTTATTTTAGGATTGTCCGTTTTATTTTCACCTGGTAATCCTGCATGTCCATGTATAACAAGCTGGTGACAGTATAAAGTGCCAGGAATCTCAGCTGGTGGAAGATATTTGTCAGGGTTGACATTAGGGATGCGCCGAAATATCAACCGTCGAAACATAGCAGCCACAAATGGTACTATGGGCAAAATGTCGATAGTACCAAAATGGTCGAAAATAAGGTCCACCCCTAACCTCCCTCCTCCCCGCTGGGCACCGGTCTGTGTCCCCTTCACCTGTGTCAGCAGAGGCATCGTAGGGGATACAAACCGGTGCCCAGCAGGGAGGAGAGAAGCTGTCAGGAGGCCGAGTGGGGCATGCAGGGAGGAGACAAACGTCAGCTGTCACAGGAGGCTGAGCTCTCCTTCCGCACCTCCCTGCTCAGCCTCCTGTGACAGACGAGTCACAGGATGGAGAGCAGGTTACAAACACTCAGCAATCAGTACGGTTTGTAAATAACTGAGGACATAGTATGCTTACTGTGAACAGAAAGTGCTCTGCATCACATCCTGTTCATTCAGGATACTATCTTCACAGTTTTTGAATGGACAGGGGTACTCAGTATAGAGGCTTCCTGTTAATAAACATCTGCCCTTATTTAAAATGGCCACTGTGAGAAGATTGCATACCTCATTTTTAATTTCCTCCCCAAAGAATAAAAAGCCAGCAATTATCTAGAAGTCCATGTTTGTAGATGTTTAGTAATGACAATTAGGGCTGCAACAACTAATCGATTTTGAAAATAATCGTTAGCTGCAGCTCTGACAATTTCTAAAGGTGCCTGTGTTGTCATTTCAAAAACTGTCACACATCGGCTCTATTGATCGGGAAGTGAGCAATCGCATATCGTCGCTCGCTTCTCGATCATGTACCTGCAGAGAATGGGGACTGTCAGTCACTGCCCCCTGCAGGGATTCCCCCCCTCTGATCCTCCAGCGCTGACTGGAGGAACAGATGGGGAGGGGGCGGGTAAGCTGGCTCTGCCTCTATATAGGCAGAGCCAGCTGTCAGTCACGCAGCTGGGTGGATCTCAACAGCATTGTCGGGATCCGTCCCGGCTGCGGCGCTCTCCGTATACCCAAAGCTGTAGCTCACGATATACCGAGCTTTGGGTCATGGGAGGACACCAGTATATTTCCTCCCGTGACCCTTAAGAGAACTATGGGGAAAACACTTACCCCATAGTTCGCTTTTTAAGGCCACTTTCAGGCTGGCAGTCTAATCAGGTCTGCCTGTAAATTTTTCGGGTGGATCTGATCGGAAGCCCAATGTTAGTCTATGGGCAGCCAGAAATGGAAGCGCAATTGTTTACATCCGATTACCCCTAACTTCAGCTAGGTCAGTGAAAACAAAACAGAGTTCTGTTTTGGTGGGCCCGATAGTAATGGATCTGGGTAATTTAATGTAAACACACACACACACACGTCTGTTTAAACCCAACTCCCCATAGACCAACATGGATCATAAGATAAGAAAAAAAAACTGGACGCGCGTCATAATGAAAACACACGTTGGATGCGCCTACGTACAAAAACATGAGTTGATTACCTGATAACTCTGTTTCCAGGAATCTTCCAGGACAGCCATCGAGATATAGGCTCCGCCTGCCTGCAACAGGAAACACATCAACCACATTAAATAAATAGACTCCTCCTTCCATCCCAAGTCAGTAACCTCTAGGACCGAAGGCTACCCCATGCACAAAAGTATCCCCTCCTGCATCCAACCTCGGATGCCACCTGGATACACACCAAGGGCGGGAACTGGCTGTCCTGGAAGATTCCTGGAAACAGAGTTATCAGGTAATCAACTCATGTTTTCCCCAGTCATCTTCCAGGACAGCCATCGAGAGGATCAGTGAGGACAAATCTTACCTCCTAGGGTGGGACCACAGCTTGCAGGACTTTCCTGCCAAATGCCTGGTCTTGTTGAGTCATAAGGTCCAGCCTGTAGTGCCTGACGAATGTCTGGAAGCTGGACCACGTGGCTGCTCTGCAGATCTGTTCTGGAGTAGCCCCTGCTCGCTCTGCCCAGGACGTAGCCCATGCTTGAGTCGAGTGTGCCGTTAGCGAACCTGGCAGCATCAAGCCCTGTGCTTTGTAGGTGTCAGTTATGGCCATTTTAATCCACCTTGCAATCGTGCTTTTAGTGGCCCTGTTCCCCCTAGTGGAGCCCCCAAACGTAACAAAGAGGCAGGACGACTGCCGCCAAGGTTTTGTGACTTGGAGGTACTCCAAGACACACCTGCAAACATCAATACCCTGCCATTCCCGTTCTCTAGCAGAGGCCGGGTTAGTGGCAAATGAAGGAATGACCACCTCCTGAGTCCTGTGGAAGGTGGAAACCACCTTCGGCAAGAACGCCGGGTCTGGTCGCAAAATAATCCGATCTACCAGGATGGTGCAGTAGGGGTCGGTAATAGAAAATGCCTGAATCTCGCTCACCCTCCGTGCGGAAACCAACGCTACCAAGAGGACCGTCTTTATCATCAGATGCTGAATGGAACACCCCCCAGGGGCTCGAAAGGCTGTTTGAGAAACCCGTGTAGCACCACCAAGAGATCCCAGTTTGGGACCACCTTACTCTTCGGGGGTTTC
>NW_017307669.1:306415-383570 GCF_000935625.1 Nanorana parkeri | reverse complement strand
GTCATGCACCGAAAGCTCAGTGGACTCTTCCTTAATATCCACAGTATGCCCTATGGCTTTCAACAGCTCATCTGTCTCACATGATGGAAAAAGGAATTTCGTAGCTGGACTGCTACGCAACTCCCCCTCCGACTCATCGTGATCCTGTGACTCATCCTGAGAACCCGAGGATTCACTGGGCGCTTGCTTGCTCACTGTGCTTTCTGCGTATCCCATAGAGCTGCCTGCCCCCGAAGTACCTGGCAAACTAGTATCCACTAGTGTACTCACCGGGGTCTGGAGCGCCGACCTGAAAGACTGAAATGTAGTAACAATTTCCTCTCTCATTGAGTCCAAAAGCCCCTTAAACATTCCGGCTGACTCTTTTGCAACTATTTTCTCTAAACAAACTTTGCACAAGGGTTTGGACCATGAAGCTGACATTTTTGCAAAGCAAGAGGCACACTTCTTCCCTTTTGGGCGAGAGCAACCTGCTTCAGCGAGGGGCTTGTCCTCCACGGCTCTGACCTGCGTAAGACAAGAGTGATGCCATCAGCCAGTGCTCTGCCCGCATGCAAACCATGTTACACATAACACTACCCAGCTTGTCCTGTAAACAGGCCCCCAATACAAGCCAGGTAAAGGAAGGGGAGAATCTACAAAGCAAACTCGCCTACCTTAGCGCCCGTGCCATGCTCTCCCAGATCTGGAGTAGCAGCACCCGGCCCGGCATCTGTGGGCATCCTGCAGCTCACTGCCGACCACGCTATCGACCCTCTCCTGACGTCCCCACCGGCCTAGGTCGGTTATGGACAGTGTACAGCTGATGAGTGGACCAACTCCCTTCACCGTTCACGGGACACTCTGCCCGGTTAGTCGTGGCCGAGCGGCGTCTGCTGTTATCTGAGCTCACAGCTCCTTATGTGTCTCCGGCGCGAGGCTGCTTCCGAACCCGGAAGTGACACGCCCGGAAGTGCGTCACCGCATGCGACGACGCGGCACGCACTACGGATGCCGCCGGTGCCTAAAAGTGACGTCACCCGCTCCATTCCAGCCTTCCACCACCGACACCAGCAAGGGGCCCAGAGACGCTGCAGCCCTCCGCGCGAGGCCAACACCCCCACGCTGCTGAAGACTGCACCGCTCCCCATACCATCAGGTAAGTGCCCGCCACGCTGCGAGGTATCCGGGACCCCTGGACTACAGCCCCCAGCTGCCTCCAGTCCCCGTACCCCTCTAATGCTGCCCCTGTTGTCACCATCTCATGTCCACAACAGGGGCTCAGGCACACTCCAGGTTATTACACCTTGCCACTGCTGTACACCAGGGGGGGGCCACCATCTGGCGCCTACTCACGTGCAGGAGGATGGTTGCCTTCCCTGAGTGATGGAAGGGAACCTTGGCCAGAAATCGGGTGGGGTGTCCGATAGGGAATCTCAAAACATTACGATGTCCCTGTGTAGCCGGCGGAAACACAAAAAAAAAAACTGACTTGGGATGGAAGGGGGAGTCTATTTATTTAATGTGGTTGATGTGTTTCCTGTTGCAGGCAGGCGGTGCCTATATCTCGATGGCTGTCCTGGAAGATGACTGGGGAAAACGATGATTGCACTACACATGTTGGGTATCGGTGAGAGTGAGAGCAAAAAATTCTAAGGCCAATATTTATGCGGATCTCAAAACTGATGATGGCCTGTAGGGGTTTTTAAAGCGTCTATGGCCATTTTGGGGTACTGAAATTTGCCGCTGTTTCACAGACACACACAATTTTTAACCTGGGCATGTTGGGGATCTAGTTACTTGTAACCTCATCTTTTATTTTTTTTAAAAGGGCATTTTAATGTGTTTTGGAGCACTAAAATTTAACTTGAGTGCATTTTTCACTAGATTTTTGGGTTTGATAATATGTTGCGCCAATATCATGCAACATGAAAATTTGCAACTGCCACCATTTTATTCCACAGGGTCTCAAGCTTTCAGAAAACATATGTTTGGGGGTTTGAAGTACTTTTTAGGCCTAAAATGTGGATTATAGCACGGGTGCAAAAAAATTAAGGCCTCGGACATTAAGGGGTTAAATATACAGTTACAGTAACCTAATTAACATGTTTTACTTTAACCCGAGTACTTATTGTAGCTTTTCTATTTAGATCATTACATGCATCTGCAGAGGATTTTGCTATATTTTACAAGTAGTTGTCCATTTCCTAAAAAGAAATCCCATGAAGGAAAAAAAAAAACCCCAAGACACACAGTGTGCATTCCTGCTGTCACATCCCTTACTCTCTAGGCAACATACCCATAAACACTTACTGCATTCCCAAAAACACACAAACATGACATTTACCCCTCATTACACACAACCCCTTTAACACCTCAAACTAGTAGTGATCAATTTGAAAAACAGGAGGGACTCCAGTGGGCCCCTGAAATTCCCAGAGGGCCACACAATTGAATGTTTTCATGCATTGAGATGCATTGTGTTGAGTAAAAGGTGCCCATACACTTTGCGATTATCGCACGATAATCGCAGGAAATCCCACGATTGTACGATAGGCGTGCGACCCGTTTCTACTGTACGGTCGCACGTCTTGTCTAACGAGCATGTTTGAAAACCCGCCGAGAATCGTACGATTGTCGGCGGGTTTGTGGCATGCCCGTGTTACAAATGCCAAACGGGCCAGTGTGCGAGAGCGCACACTTGGGGGGCGAGCTTTCGATGATCGCAAGTACGATCGGCCTGTCCAAGATGGGCAGATCGTACAAGCTTTTAATTCGCTTACAACCATCGCAAGACAAAAAAAAGTGTGTGTATGGGCACCTTTAGGCTGGCCATTCAAACTTAAATAGGCTGTAACGTACCAAAATGTCGGTAACGTTGCATATTTATATTGCAAACTGATGACAAAAGGGACAGCAATACAAACCCCCAACATTGGTACAAGCAACCACAACCCTAACCCCCCAGCATTGGCACAAGTGATCGCAATAATAACCACCAGCATTGGAAACCATCAATAACAAGAATCCCAGGTATTGGTAACAGTGAGCGCAATGACACCCCAGCATTGGTACCAGTGAACGCAATAATAACCCCCAGCATTAGTGGCAGCAATCGCAATAACAACCCCTAGCATTGGTTCCATTGGCAGTACTACAAACCACCCCATTTAGTGGTAGTTTGGTCAGTGGCAGTGCCATTAGCCCCGTCCCCATAATAACCACCCCCAGCACTGGGGACAGCGGCCGGAGTAAGCACCCTCAGAACTCATGCCAGCGGGCACATTTATCATCCCGAGCGCTCGTGCCAGCGAACACAATTATGACCCCTCCCTCCACTGGTGTCAACAGGCACAATTATAACACCCAGTACTAGTGGGCGCAATTACAACCCCACGGAGTTCTGTCAGTGCCGGGTACTAGAAAACAGAGGGTGTTAAAGCACCTGGCATTCTACTGCAGCTCTCCAAACTGTCCATAGGTGCCAGACCTAGCCCTGGATAGGGCCATCTGAATGATGGATACCAGGACAACACACATAACCAACTCATATACAATGGGCATCTCAGACATACGCACATGCACACCCCCTTCGCATGCCTGGCACCCCACACATGTACACACCCCTTCACATGCCTGGCCCCCCACCCATGTACACACCCCTTCACATGCCTGGCCCCCCACCCATGTACACACCCCTTCACATGCCTGGCCCCCCACCCATGTACACACCCCTTCACATGCCTGGCCCCCCACCCATGTACACACCCCTTCACATGCCTGGCCCCCCACCCATGTACACACCCCTTCACATGCCTGGCCCCCCACCCATGTACACACCCCTTCACATGCCTGGCCCCCCACCCATGTACACACCCCTTCACATGCCTGGCCCCCCACCCATGTACACACCCCTTCACATGCCTGGCCCCCCACCCATGTACACACCCCTTCACATGCCTGGCCCCCCACCCATGTACACACCCCTTCACATGCCTGGCCCCCCACCCATGTACACACCCCTTCACATGCCTGGCCCCCCACCCATGTACACACCCCTTCACATGCCTGGCCCCCCACCCATGTACACACCCCTTCACATGCCTGGCCCCCCACCCATGTACACACCCCTTCACATGCCTGGCCCCCCACCCATGTACACACCCCTTCACATGCCTGGCCCCCCACCCATGTACACACCCCTTCACATGCCTGGCCCCCCACCCATGTACACACCCCTTCACATGCCTGGCCCCCCACCCATGTACACACCCCTTCACATGCCTGGCCCCCCACCCATGTACACACCCCTTCACATGCCTGGCCCCCCACCCATGTACACACCCCTTCACATGCCTGGCCCCCCACCCATGTACACACCCCTTCACATGCCTGGCCCCCCACCCATGTACACACCCCTTCACATGCCTGGCCCCCCACCCATGTACACACCCCTTCACATGCCTGGCCCCCCACCCATGTACACACCCCTTCACATGCCTGGCCCCCCACCCATGTACACACCCCTTCACATGCCTGGCCCCCCACCCATGTACACACCCCTTCACATGCCTGGCCCCCCACCCATGTACACACCCCTTCACATGCCTGGCCCCCCACCCATGTACACACCCCTTCACATGCCTGGCCCCCCACCCATGTACACACCCCTTCACATGCCTGGCCCCCCACCCATGTACACACCCCTTCACATGCCTGGCCCCCCACCCATGTACACACCCCTTCACATGCCTGGCCCCCCACCCATGTACACACCCCTTCACATGCCTGGCCCCCCACCCATGTACACACCCCTTCACATGCCTGGCCCCCCACCCATGTACACACCCCTTCACATGCCTGGCCCCCCACCCATGTACACACCCCTTCACATGCCTGGCCCCCCACCCATGTACACACCCCTTCACATGCCTGGCCCCCCACCCATGTACACACCCCTTCACATGCCTGGCCCCCCACCCATGTACACACCCCTTCACATGCCTGGCCCCCCACCCATGTACACACCCCTTCACATGGCTGGCATCACACCCCTTCACATGCCTGGCACCCCACACATGTACACACCCCTTCACATGCCTGGCACCCCACACATGTACACACCCCTTCACATGCCTGGCACCCCATACATGTACACACCCCCTTTACTGCCTGACACACCATACATGTACACACCCCCTTTACTGCCTGACACACCATACATGTACACACCCCCTTTACTGCCTGACACACCATACATGTACACACCCCCTTTACTGCCTGACACACACACCTCCCCTTTCATACACACCCCCTCCCTCCTGGCACAGGCCTGTTCTCTCACCTTTTTTGACAGTCCTTAAGGGGGTCTCTCCGTCCTCATTCTCTTTCTTGGTGCGGTGCTTCTTCTTGCTCTTGTCCCTAGGCCTGTCCGCTTGTTTCGGGGTGAAGATGGCCGGGGTGATGGGGGGTTCAGGGATGGCAGTATGTGGCAGGCCTGTAGGAGGCAGCTCCTCTTTGCCATGGTGGTGATGGTGGTGTTTGTGGTGATGATGATGGTGGTGATGGTGACAGCTGTGGTGGGTGTCATTGGCCAGCTTCCTCTGCTTAGCCTCCTTCTCGTTCAACTCGTCCCCGTCATCTAGTTCGCTTTTCTTCTTTCTCTTCTTCTCCGAGCAGGGCGAACCCTCCCTCCGCTTCTTCTTACGGCCTGCCTTGGCTTTGTCCCTCTCCTCAGCAAACGTACCAAGCTGCGCGGCCATTTCCCTAACGACGACTTTTAAATGGCCCGACGTGTTTCGATGGCGCATGAGCGTTGCGTGAAGCACTGTGGGACGTGTAGTCTTTCCATCCACCTATCACAGGCGCCAGAACTCAGAAAGGACGCATGCGCAGCGCCTTGCTTGTTCATGGGAGTTGTAGTTGTGAGCAGCAAGGGCTGTAGTCCTAGGACGGAGATCGTGCCTGGGTGCACGGAGCCTCTGACGTCATTACTGCTCCCTGTTAAGTTAACCTCTGAGAGGCCGGTTGTTTACATTCTGCCGCAATTCCGCTGGAAATCATTAATTTCCGGATACCTGTTCGGGCGACGTCATACTGTGTGTGTACTGTGTTGTAGTAGTCGTACATTAATGACTAGTCCTGGTTGCAAAAACTTAAGTAACCTCTGTCAGAGAGAATGAATGTCACGACGCACAGTATACAGTTGCCTGACTACTTGTTTTTTTTCTGCGAAGGCTTTTTAAAGAGCCCACTCTGCGTAGACTAGAGAAATCATTTTTGTGCATTGTATACCCTAAACCATATGTAAAACCTTAAGGCCCCCCAGTCTATAGTTTAACCACTTGAAGACCAGGTGTTTAGACCCCCTTACTGGCCAGGCCAATTTTCAGTATTCAGCGCTGCGGTACTTTGACTGACATTTATTCCGTCATGCAGCACTGTACTGAAATTAATTTTATACCATTTTTGGGGGACAGATAGAGCTTTCTTTTGGTGGTATTTAATCACCACTGGGGTTTTTTAATTTTTTATTATATTTCAGAACATTGTGAAAAATGTTTTTTTACATTATGTTAGGAAACAATTATTATTACTCAATTGTTTTGTAAAATATAAAAGTCGGGGGTCACGTCGGGTAAATAGACACCAAACATGTCATGCTTAAATATTGAGCGCACCCGCGAAACCGCAAAAAACGACCATACCCAAAATTGACTATAGGCGACGCTTTAAAAGCTTTTACCGCTCATCAGCTCAGTCCCCATTCACACTGCGCATTTTGCGCAATATCGCCTGATTTGTCGCGCGATATCGCGCAAATGCTTGCATTGAGCAAGCTAGAATCGTGGCAAAATCTGCTCCAAAAAGGGTCCTGCTGTAACGACCCACGACAGCAGGACCCTTTGCCACATTGCCAAGCATTGGAGAGCGATATCGCAAGGTAAATAGCCGCGATATCGCAGGAATTACCACGCGATAAATCGCTCAGTGTGAACGGGGCCTTAGTGTTATCAGTGATTGATGGCCCTAAAATTATCGCTCTCACTGCGACGTTCGTGGCGATATGTAACATGTGCGGCATGATGGACGCAATAGTCGTTTTCGCAGGTATGCGCACCCGACAGATGTTTGTATAGGTGGGGCTTTAAAAAAAAAAATGTAATTCTTTTTTATGTGTGGCCTTAAATTTTTATTTGCACTATGCGGGTCCCGGGCTCACACCGGGCACAGCGGAGCCCGGGACCAGCGTGACAATGGGAGGGGGGCCGCGGAGGGGGGGGGCACGGGCCAGCAGCTCATACATATTTTAGATATGGGTCTGATATGGATTTTAAGGGGGGGGGGGAAGGGGGTTCCCCACATCACATCAAAGCCCCCCCCTTCCAGAGTCTGTGGCCCGTCTGCACCATGGAAAAGCATGAGGCTGTGCAAAAAGTTGACAGCACCCCTGATTGAGCCAGATGGCACGCTGGTTGAGAAAGGCTGCTCTCAAACTTGAACATTAAAATGACACAAAATTCAGGAGTTAAATCTTAAAAATGCATTTAAGTACCTTAACTATTAACAAAAATGTATCTTATTTGTGTATCACTCATCTGTGGATCCTTAAATTATCTCTGAATAAGTGCTGACACTGTCCTTCCTTATGGAGGGTGGCTACTTTTGTTCCCCATGGTCCATGTGTGTATTGGAAAGTAGTCACCCCTCCAAGCTCACTCACTACAATCTCAATATGAATTAGCTAACTAAACATGAGATTGTAGTCCATCACAGGAGATAGCTTGGAGTGGTGGCAACTTTACAACACACACAGGGACCATGGGGAACAAAAGTAGCCACACTCCAGAAGGAAGGACAGTGTCAGCACCAATTCAGAGACGATTTGAGGATCCACTGAAGAGTGATATACAAATATGGTACATTACTGTTAATAGTTAAGGTACTTGAATGCTTTTTTGGGGTTTACCTTTTGGGTTTATGGTCACTTTAAGTGACTATAGTTTCACCTTTGTATGTTTAGGATTGAAGAGCAGTCATCTATTGAGTGAGACATCTGTAGCTGCTGTAATAGAGAATATGTAATAGAGAATAATGGATTTAATGCAGTATAAGCAGTCAGCGAGAGGGAGTAAATATGCATCTCTCATGCACCATTTACAAGCGGAAACAAAGAATAAAAGATGTGGAAGTTTTTCATGTGCCATCTGACTTCTCCAGGACAATGCCACTGTTCACACTTGTGTTTGGGGTGAGGTAATTTGGCCTTGAACTGATCTGCCACCCTCCCTATAGTCCAGATTTAGCACCTCGTCCCCATTTCTTCTTCTGACATTTAAAAAACGTATCTTCATGGGAGACGGTTTTCAGTTGATGAGGAGTTTTAAGTGTGCTGTTCATGAGTTCTGTGGGGAGCAGGACAAATACTTATTTCTCTGGTATTTCTTCATTACCTGTCAAGGGGAACACATGTATTGAATTGAGGGGGGACTATACTGAGAGGCAGAACACCTGCGTCCAGGGATTTATGTTTTGTACGTGCATGTGGCTGTACACCAGTACCGACGTATACCTGCATACAGCCATTGACTTTTATGGGAGGCTGTACGCAGCACCCTGGCAGGAGAAATATGCTGGTAGTTACATTGTTTGGGCTCAGCCACTTGTGTTCAGGAAGCCATAGATTATGACACATGAGACTGCTAATACAGCCCCTTTACAAAGCCATATTTCCAGCATTGTTCAGCCCGCTTCAACAAAAAAAAAAAACTTGTACCACATTTGATACTTTCTCAGCAAGATCCATTATAAAATATCAGAGGAACAACGTAAACAGATGGAAAAGATAGTATGAAAAAAAATTAAACCAAGCCATTTAACTGCTAGAACCCAGTCTAAAGATTATTATCCTTTCCTTGGCCTGAATAAGAACCTAGCTGAAGAATACACATACTACCGTCTGTAAAGGCCCTGAGGGATGCACAATAAGTTCCACTAGGCTGCAGGCTTGGCACCACGGTGCTCTCCAAGATCTTTTATCAGAAAATGTGCCACCCCTCTTTGCTTTAACCGCTTTTTCAATTATGGTAAAACGTAGTTGAGAGGTCCAACCTCCATAAACTGGAGATGTAAATCCAAAAGGTACATATGTGATTTCTATGTTTACTGATACATGCTCTCGCTTCTTGCCAACATAACCAAGACCACATGGACATTTAGGGCCTGTTCACAGGAGATCAGGTCCTGATCAGGTCCTTATCAGCAGACGTGGAGCTGCTTATGCAGTGCGTTTTTGATGCGTTTTCGGTCCGGATGCTGACAGTTCATTTTTTTTTTTTTTTTTAGCCAAGGGGCTGTCACTATGCAGATTCAGCCTCTGAGGTCACTTCCGCCCTCTCGGAACATCTACTTCCCTTTGTGTATGTAAAGCTGGTGATCAGACATGTATCACATATTTGCAGGCATGTTGATGGTTGATCTGCAGAGAACGAGCCCGCAGGAGACGTTGTTATTGGGTACACCCAATCTTGAGGCTCCGGGACTCCAAGGGTCAGTTCTGGAGTTTGTATGAGGATTTGCGAGGTCACCCGGATACATTTTTTTCCTTTACTCGTATGTCCATGGCAAGGTAATGGGCATGTTCCAAATGTTTGCAGTTCATGTCGTTACCTCTACCCCAACCTGTCTGTCTATCGTTGATAACATCATAATAAGTGGAGCAAGAATACAATTTTTTTTTTTCCTTTAGCTGCATTGCTTTGCGTTCCGTTTTCGTTGCGTTTTCATTGCGTTTTGTGCGCGTTTGTGCGTTTCCAAGCCGGACAAAATGTGACATGCAGGATTTTTTCTGTCGTAACCTCAACGGACTGCGCACGTGAGAACTGTAGCCCATACAACACATAGGGATACATTGGGATGCATTTTGAGTGCAGCAGCTTACGGATCCGGTCAGCACACAAAACGGATGTCGTGTGAACAGGCCCTTAAGGAGGCAAATAACATCTTTAGAATTGCAGTTCAAGAAACCTTGAATGGGAAATGTTTTGGTTGGCAAAAAGGGTTCCCCTTCATCAAAAAAGTGCAATGGCCACAAGGGTAGATCCCCTCAGGAGAAGGTAGCACAGAAAGCCAATTACTTGAAGATGACTCAAGGACATTGAAGTTGGCATGTGCCATGTAATTAGTCTGTTCTGAAGATTCCAAGATTCCTTGATCTTTTATAAGCCAAGAGGGGAGGCTCCTGAAATACCCCAGAGATGCGAGGATCACTCGGTAACTCTGGCTAATGTTTATGTAGAAAGAAAAATGCTTGTCTAGAATGAGAAGAAAAAGTAAGGACCACTGGTACATGTGTGCAATATCGTTTAGGTTTGCATTTCAACAGAGACTCTCCATCATAGTCTCTAGTCTTATTCACTGCCTCAGTTATCACCTTTTGTGACTAGCAAATATATACACCGCGCGATCTCCAACCCTCAAATCAACCCTTGTACTGTAAATAACAGATATAAGTGCTCCCGAATCATTCAATATAAAACACAATATTAAAAATGGGGCGGCAGGGCGCAGAGGGGCGGCAGCGTGTGTGCAATCCCCGACGCCCGGAACATGCAGTTCCGGGCGCCGGGCGGTAAGCTGCTTTCTACATTTAGTCCTAGGGCGAAATGTAGTGTAAGGAAGCCGGCGCTTCGTTCGTTCCCCCTCCTTGCACTTACGTCTCTCCTCGCTGGCTCTGTCTTAAAAATAAAAAGGTGATTAAAAAGTATAAAATAATAATAAACAAATGATTACAAAAATAATAAGAAAATCATTATAAAAAATAAACAATAATAAGATAACAAATTCTAAAAAATAAAAATGCAAATGATGAGATAAATAAAAATTAAAAAAGGTAAAGGGGAGGGGGGGCATTGCAGAACCTGGCCTTGGGGCAGCAAGGAGAGTAAATCTGGCCCGGATGGCCATGACATATTTGAACATAAACCGTCATAACAAACATATCACAACTGAAAATAAGAATTATTATTATTATATAGGATTTATATAGCACCAACAGTCTGTGCAATATAAGGAAGACATTACAATTACAACACAATTCAAGACAAGATGGTAAGGAGGGCCCTGCCCCTGAGGGCTTACAATCTAAAAGGGAGGGGGAAGTGATACATGATGAGGTAGCTGTGTGGGGATTAATTGTTTGAGAAATTGATATTTCAGTGGTTAGGCTGAGGTCGCATAAGCTTCCCTGAAGAGATGAGTCTTAAGGGAAAGCCTAAAGGTAGTCAGAGTAGGAGATAGACGGACAGGTTGGGGTAAAGAGTTCCACAGAATAGGGGAGACTCTAGTGAAGTCCTGGAGGCGAGCATGGGAGGAGTTGACAAGGGAGCTAGAGAGCAAGAGGTCTTGGGAGGAGCGGAGGGGACAGTTAGGGTGATACTTAGAGACAAGGTTTGAGATATAGCCGGGGGCAGAGTTTTGGATGGCTTTGTAAGTGGTTGCTAATATTTTGAATTTTATCCTTTAGGCGATTGGAAGCCAGTGAATGAGACTGTCACAGGTCGGCTCAGTAGATCGGTAAGTGAGCGAACACATACCGGCGTTCGCTCACTTCTGGATTCCCCCCTCCCCGCTCCGATCCTTCAGCGCTGACTGGCGGAACGGACGGGGGAGGGGGCGGGTACAGCTGTCTCTGCCTCTAGATAGGCAGAGCTAGCTATCACTCACGCAGCTGGGCGGATCCAGACCTAATTGTCGGGATCCGCTTCAGCTGCGGTGTCTCAGTATACCGCGAGCTATAGCTTGCGGTATACTGAGCTTAAGGTGACGGGAGGACGCTACTTTGTGTGCTCCCGTTACCCTTAGGAGAACTATTGGGAAAAGCCCTAACCCCATAGTTCTCCTTTAAAGCATGAATGGTAAAAACTTCCTATTGCTATAGCATGCCATATTTCTTTGGTATTGTTAATTGCATGTCATAGGAGAAAAATCTCTAGAAGGAATAATATGAGGACATATTCTTCTAAGGGGTAATGTGAACTGATCCTGTCCAAAAATCAGCTAGATTAACCCTATGTGTAAATACAATTATGTGAGTCCCTCTATAAACGAATTTAACATGTCAAAAATAAATAAGTAAATTGTGAACTCCCACAATGGGCACCATGTTTAAGCGAAACAAAGTGAGCTGATAAGAAGATTGTCATCACGTTGCTCTTCAAACAACACTTGGGAGTGCCCAGCGTCCTTCACAGATGGTGAGCCTGCTGACACCTCACACGTACGCATAGCTGCAGCTGTGGCTAAGCTGCTGAAGCACACAATCACCTCAGCGGTGGAGGCTGCCATCCAGCATGGATTTGCAGAGATTCGGAAAGATCTCTCTGCTCAATCACGTTCTCTTAAAGAGGCAGAACAACGAATGTCCTCTTTGACGAATTAACTTACTGAGGCTCACTCAAAAATATTGATGTTTGACTCTCACAATCCCTCCAAGCTAAGGTGGAGGATCTGGAAAATCGTTCCAGAAGGAACAATGTGAGAATAGTGGGACTGCCAGAAACATATATAAACCTCAAAACCTTGATAATATATGCTCAGTCCTTATCCCTGAGGCATCTGGGCTTTCATCTGAGTGTGTGGTTGAACGCACTCACGGGCTAGGGCCGTTACATGCAGTAGATGTGCCCCCAGACCGGTGATTAATTGATACCTTAATTATGAGGATAAAACACGTGTCTTGCAGCAGTTTAGATCTCAGCGCTCGTTGGAAATCGATGGTCATAGTCTGCTGCTCTTTGCTGACTATTCGGCTGAAGTGAGAAGAAAACGCAAACCGTTTAGCAAGGTCTGCACGGCCCTCTATCAAAAGCATGTCTGTTTCACCCTGGCGTATCCTGCTACCTTATACTTTGAAAACCCTCTGGGCCGCAAATGTTCATTTCAAGAACCAAGGGAAGCTGAATCTTTTCGAGATCGGCTGGATATTGACCCTGGGTCTCCCTCCAAAACATCTCCACCTCCATGCTCTCCCAAAAAAGTCAATAAGCAACAGAAATGCATTGGAGCTACTCCACGCAAACAACGCACATGCTGATTAGCGCAGTGTAATATCTGCTTGACATGTGAGAATATGCCTATGTTGTCCTATTTGTTTGGCTGCGAGGATACCCCTGCCGCTGCGGCTACCTAATTGGGATCCTTCAGGCTCTTTGAACCTTCTTCCGTGGTTCCTGCTTGGATAGACGTAATGGCGAGCGGGATATTTCAGCGCATATTCCAATTTGCTCCGAAGAAACAGTGATGTCATACATGTTGATGTTTTCTGTTACAATTTTTTTTTTTTTTGTTTTTGTTCTGTTCAGGTACGTGGTGTGCCTTATATAATTGCCTATTATACAAGGGTACTGGATCTCATTTGGGTTCCCAACTGTGGTCAAGATGGCCCATTACCTAACTAAAATGCACGTTCTTGGTGTGGCCTTTATTCTCCCATTTACATATATACCTTCTGCTGAACTAATATGAAGGTAGTGTCATGGAATGTAAAAGGGCTTAGAAGCCTGCATAAACGTAACATGGTCCTCAGACACCTACAACGTATGGGAACAGATATCGCTTTGCTCCAGGAGACCCATTTGAAAGAGGAAGACATGATACGTCTTTGCGGGTTGTGGGAAGGTGAAGTGTACGGCTCCCCCTCTGGGGGCAGAAGGGCAGGAGTAGTGGTTCTTGTTCACCGACGCCTCAATTGTCAGGTTGTTCGAGTAGACAAGGATACACACAGTAGGATGCTTACAGTGATCTTGCGTTGTTTAGGTATTGTCCTGGCTATCACCAATATTTATATGAATAACTCTCCTACTAAGGCTCATTTTAGTGATCTAGCTGATTGGTTGACAAAACCCATGACGGGCCTGCATCTAGTTGGAGGGGATTTTAATTCGGTAATGATTCCATCCGAAGATAGGAAGAGATTTGACACTCATTCTTCCCAAACTAGAATACGCCTGGGGTCCCAGCAGTCAGATCTGTCGGCTCTGACATCATCTCTGTGTTTACAGGATGTCTGGAGATGAATGCACCCTATAGAGACGGAATACACACACCTCTCCTGAGTGCATAACTGCCTGGCCCGTTTGGATTCTTTTTTTGGTTCAAATGCTTTACT
Source organism: Nanorana parkeri (assembly GCF_000935625.1). NCBI lineage: Eukaryota > Metazoa > Chordata > Amphibia > Anura > Dicroglossidae > Nanorana > Nanorana parkeri. Next base: position 369,424 of record NW_017307669.1, on the reverse strand, counting down.
TCCAATGATTGACCACTCCGAAATACATTATATAGCCATCCCCAATCATGCACCAATTTCAGTTTCTATTCGTGCAATGCCTCGAATTACGAACAATGTCATGTGGCGATTTCCATCCTTCTTAGCTTCTAAAAGGGAATTCGGCCAGTTCCTGCACACAGCTTGGGAGGAATATGGATTGAATAATTTTGCACATGTTGACTCCACTGCTCTTTTCTGGGAAGTTGGCAAGGCCTGCAGGGCCGTTGCAAGGATTTTTACCTACACAGCCGAAGGTGACATTTTCTGCCCCCCCCCCCGCCAACAATGCCACCCCAACATCCCCATACATTTTATTTGTGCTCTTTTAATCTATAGTGCCTCTCGCTCCAGCCTATGCGGCGATATTTAACATGTATAGCGCAATCAACATTTTCGGATGTAGGCTCACAAACTGCCTACTTTGCCTAGCAGCGCCTGCCCTGGTGACATAACACAAAATTCTATGTAGCATTATACAGAAGAAGTACAGAGTACTGTAACAGTACAGAGAAACTAATTGCACTCCCTATCACTAACACTAACTGCACTACCTATTCACTAACACTAACTACACTACCTATTCACTAAGACTAACTGCACTACCTATTCACTAACACTAACTGCCCCTCATCTATCCACTAGCACATCTAAGAAAAAAAACTGTACTGTACAGGCTCTCATCGGGGCTGTGCAGGCTCTCAGGTGGGCTGCGGGCACTGTGCGGGCTCTCGGGTGGGCTGCAGGCACTGTGCGGGGTGTGTGTGGGCTCTCAGGTGGACCGCCTCCTGAAAAACCCCTTTATACATGTAGAGGACGGTACCAAGTTACAGTGGAGGGGTGGCCGGGACCGTACCGCATGCTGTACTGCACCTATTACCAACAGCAAAAATGGTGGTGGACCTAAGGAACAAACTGGCCCCCAAACCCACCCCGGTGGTCTCTGCATCCCCACAGTCACATGCTATTATTATACACTTATATAGCTCTAACTTATACCACAGAGAATATTGAGCCAGTCACATTAGTTTCTGTACACACGAGCTTACACTCTAATGCAGAATGGCACCGGCTGTAGGGGGACTGCAAATCCTATCAATACATTATACAGGAATGCAGAGCAGTATATGATCCGGTCTCTGCACCAGAGGAGCTTACACTCTACTGTCCCCCCACAGTCCCACACTATTATTATACATTTATAAAGGCTCTAGCTTATACCGCAGTGCTGTACAGAGAATACTGAGCCAGTCACATTAGTTTCTGTACAGAGGAGCTTACACTCTAATGCAGAATGCCACTGGCTGTAGGGGGACTACAAATCCTATCAGTAATGCAGCAAAGCAGAGCAGTATATGAATTGGACTCTGTAATGCCCGAGCTCTAAGGTGAGTATATTGGATCACAGCTGCGGAGCTAGCAAGTCTCTAGATTATATTGGCTCAGGTTGAGGGTTCACTGTCGCACTCTATGTAGTTAGGAGTGATGGTGGAACCCTCTGCACATCATATGCCAACACAGTATGTGAGGGGGTCAGGAATTAAGAGCAATTGTTAATAACAGAACCTCAGTAATGTGCTAGAAAAGTATGCAGTGTTGAGTATACTGTTCAAAGGCAAGATGCACTGTACCTTTAACAAAGTCCCAGCAAGCTATAGCAATGTTATCCAGAGCAATCACACGGTACACAGAGAATGCAGGCAATGGCTTGTACAGGTGAAACTCGAATAATTAGAATATCGTGCAAAGTTCATTTATTTCACTAATGCAACTTAAAAGGTGAAACTAATATATGATATAGACTGATTACATGCAAAGCAAGATAGTTCAAGCCGTGATTTGTCATAATTGTGATGATTATGGCTTACAGCTCATGAAAACCCCAAGAACCCCAAATCCACAATCTCAAAAAAGTAGAATATTACATGCAATCAATAAAACAAGGATTGTACATAGAACAATGTCGGACCTCTGAAAAGTACAAGCATGCATATGTACTCAGTACTTGGTTTGGGCCCCTTTTGCAGCAATGACTGCAATTACTTTTGCACGATATTCTAATTATTCGAGTTTCACCTGTAATAAGGATACTTGCAGTTGAGGTGCAGGTGCATGTGCAGGTTAAGTCCACTGTATGTTGTGGGTTGGAACCCGCATCTGGTTGCAGACTGAGGCTCCAGTGAGCCTGACGAGAGGCAGTAGTCTGGCACAGTGTACAGGGAGCGTCGCCATACACTTTAAAACTGCATCAGGCTGCTGTGTGGAGGAAACAGTTACACTGGCTCGACGTTCACAACACTAGAACGCCGAGCTAGTGTAACACCCGCCCTCTTAAGGATGGAGAGGACGTAAGAGCGGAGGAGCCGGCAGGGCGGCCGGCGTCGCGGTCTCCCAGCAACGCACCGCCGCTGATTTGACAGGACGGCCCGTGGACAGGAGGATCGAGGCAGAGCGGATCTATGACAGACTCTGGGCTCAGGAACGTGCTGGACTCTGGGCTCAGGAACGCGCTGGACTCAGGACCCACGTGAGGCCCTGCAGAGCCCACCTGAGATCCTATAGAGCCCACACATAGCTGAGACCTGAGAGTGACCCTGCAGAGCACACCATAGATCCGGCACAGCCCACCTGAGACTCTCTATGGTGGGCTCTGCATGGTCTCAGGTGGGCTGGCCAGAGTGCCTTTCCTTCACCTGCTACCAACTCCCTTTACTTGCTGCTGCTGGGGCTGGGCCTCCTCCACCTCCTACTCTGTCACGTCTGCCATGCCGCCCCTGGTACGGCCGATACCCATGTGGGTAGCCCAGGCCCCTCAGGCTGCCTAGGCCCCTCACATGTGTATCGGTCATATCCCCCTGATGGCGGACGTAAGAGCGGTAGAGGGTGTATCAATTTTCTTGTGGGGGGCATTTGCTCTGTTACCTTCCCCCCCTGGATCCACCACTAGACACACACTCCATTAAGGTCCCGTTCACTCCAGGGCGGTTCGGCCGTGCTGATCCGCCGACATGAACAATCCCATACATTGCTATGGGGACCGTTCATGCGACCGCGCGGCTCAGTGCAATCCGAACTGCCCCCCGCCCGAACTGTTTCCTGACCCTTTTTTGCCACGCTGATCAGTGTGGTTTCCATACAGCTTTCAATGGAACCGCACTGATTAGCGCGGTTTTGGGCGTTTTCAATTGCATTTCAGCGCCCAGGAGACGGACGGGGGAGAGAAGTTACAAAAAAAAACCACGAACACGCTGCAGCTCAGGAACGGGACTTCCTGTCCAGCCTTCCATGTGCCTCCCTATTTAAATCCCTCTCAGACCAGTTTCTGGTTGCTTGAGGAACACTTGTTCCTGAGCCCCTTGTGTGCAATTATTTCAAACCTGACTTTTCATGGACTGATTTCTTGTGTACCAACTCGGCTAGTTCTCCTGATTGCGTTTGTCTGCTGCCCACCCTGACCTTGGCTCGTTATCTGGATCTTCTTTTGCTCCATCCATCCATGCCTGCACTGTCTTCGGGTACTCTCCACAAGAGCAGGGTGAACCTGGGGGTCGTGACCTGGGGTCAGCACGCAGCAAAGTCCAAACTCCTGTGAGGGGGTCCCTGGAAGAACACCCCGCTGGCCCTTATATTCCACGCCCTGGTTGATCCTGTGTCACCTGCTCGCCTGTGGTCTCACATCCCTAGTACCGTGACAGTTTGCTCAAGCCATGAGCTCCTCGGAGAGTCTGTCACTAGCCGAAGACCAAATGCAACACCTAGATCAGAGATTTGACTCCAAGCAAGCAAATCAAGAGCAAATAATGCTGTTTCTACAGGATCTTACCTCTCTCCTGGATCGTTTGCAAGCTGCTGTAACCTCGACTTCTTCAGTCCCTACTTCTGCCTCATCAGCTCCTGTGTTACCTGCAACACCTGTCAATCCCTGCCTGCGTCTGCTACCACCACCTTGTTTTTCTATTGACTTGTCGTGGTTTAATTAATCAGTATTCCATTCACTTTGAAGTTTCCAGGCACCATTTTACAATAGATCGCACCAAGGTGGCGTATATCATCTCCCTCCTTTCCGGGGATGCACTAGCTTGGGGCTCCCCTCTCTAGGAACGACAAGATCCTATTACCTCCAACCTCCATGCATTTTTTGATGCATTCTGGAAAACTTTTGAAAAGCCTGGCACAGAGTCTTCTGCTGCTGGGGCCCTCCTTCGTCTTCGTCAGCAATGAATGACAGTCCACCAATACGCAGTTCAATTCCGTACGCTGGCCACTGAACTTACATGGAATATTGAGTCTCTTACCGCTACCTTCTGGCATGGCCAATCTGAGAGAGTAAGTGATGAACTCACCGGTTGAGCATTCAAATAGACATACGCTTCCAGGAGCGGGCCCTGGAAAGATCCAGATCTAGTCGTCCTCCTTCTGGCCGTCCAGCACAGGTTTCCCAAAAATGTATGGAACCCTCTCCGTCTTCAACCTCTCAAACCTTGGAAGAACCTATGCAGCTCCAGTGAACTCGCTTGACTCCAGCGGAACGCACCTGTCGCTTTAGTTTTGGCTTGTGCCTTTACTGTGGCGTTAAAGGACATCTTTTGAACTCCTGTGAAGTTCTGAAGGAGGTGATCTAGACCAGTCCTCTAATCCTGTCAGCTTCCCTCGTTTCACCCTACCCTGTCTATCCATTGGGCTCAAAATGCCTATCAACTCTCTGCATATGTGGACTCTGGAGCAGCCGGGAACTTCATTGAACAATTTTTGGCCTCCGAGTTAGGCATTCCCTTTGTTGCCCTGACTATACCCCTCTCCATGACTGCAGTAGATGGCTCCTTCTTGCCAATTAGCCCCATCCGGTTTCAAACTCCTCCTATTGCGTTACACATTGGGGTTTTGCTTGGTAAGGAAACTTCTTTCCTAATTCTGCCTGAATCATCCAGTCCCATCATTCTGGGCCTCCCATGGTTGCAGAAACACTCACCGCATCTAGATTGGAACTCTGGACAAGTATTGGCTTGGGGGCCTCAGTGTCATGGCTGATGTGTGTCCAAGGTACTACCACCTCTTTCCGTCCCTCTGGCTGAAACCTCCACAGCTCCCATTTTGACTTCCCAATATCAGTCCTTCCATAAAGTTTTTTGCAAAAAGCCCGCTGATCGCCTTCCTCCTCACAGAGACTATGACTGCTCCATTGATCAGTTACCAGGAACCTCACCTCCCCGAGGCCAAGTATTCCCTCTCTCCATCGCAGAAAACAAGCCATGTCTGAATACATTCAGGAAAACCTGCAAAAGGTTTTCATGAGGAAATTCAACTCACCTGCTGGAGTCGGGTTTTTCTTTGCAGAGAAAAAAGATGGTTCACTCCGTCCATGCATCGATTACAGGGGCCTTAACGCTATCACTGTGAAGAACCGATACCCTCTTCCTTTAATTTCGGAACTCTTTGACAGACTGCGGGGTTCTCATGTTTTCACTAAATTGGATCTTAGAGGGGCCCACAATTTTATAAGAATCCGTGAAGGAAGATCGCCTTTAACACCAGGGACGGACATCATGAATATCTTGTGATGCCCTTTGGCCTATGTAATGCCCCAACTGTCTTCCACACCTTTGTTAATGAGATCTTCCATGACCTTTTGTATGTCTGTGTAATTGTATATCTGGATGATATTCTTATTTTCTCTCCAGACTTTCACACCCATCGTCTCCATGGGAAAACTGTACTGCAGCGACAGCGGGACAATTGTCCCTATGCTAAGTTGAAGAAGTGCCTTTTTGAATAAACACAAGTTCCATTCCTTGGGTACATAATCACATATCAGTGTCTCCTCATGGATCCAGCCAAACTTCGGGCTATTTCTGAGTTGCCTCAGTCCTCTGGTCTTAAAGCCACCCAACGCTTTTTGGGCTTCACCGATCATCGCCAATTCATTCGTAACTATTCCACTTTGGTGGCTCCTATTACATCTCTTACCTGTAAGGGTGCAAATGCCAGGTCCTGGTCCCCTAAAGCAATTGATGCTTTCCACAAACTCAAGGCAGCCTTCCTCTCCTACGTCTGGACATTGGCTATTAAACTAGCTCTTCAAGAATAGGGCTCCCCCCATTGCATCACCATCTATACTGATCATAAAAATCTGCAATATTTACAATCTGCAAAACACTTGAACCCACGACAAGCTCGCTGGGTTATCTTTTTCGCCCGGTTCAACTTCAACATTACTTTTCGTCCTGGTGCCAAAAATGCTTGTGCCGATGCCTTGTCCAGGTTGTTCTATGTCAATGATTCTGAGAATCACCTAGATCCTGGCCCCATTATCCCTTCTAACCGAATTCTAGCCACTACTCAACTCCTGCCCATGCAGCCTCCTCCGGGTAAAGCATTTGTGGTGCCCACGCATTGTCCCAAACTCCTTGCGTGGGCACATGACTCCAAATTTTCTGGACATCCTGGTGTACATTGTACCTGTGACCTTCTTCAGCGTTACTACTGGTGGCCCTCTCTTCGTAAGGACGTCAAAGAGTATGTTCATGCTTGCACTGTTTGTGTACAATCCAAGTCTTCCACGGCCGCCCGAGCTGGGCTGCTTCTACCCTAACCAGTACCTGATATACCGTGGCGTTGTATTTCCATGGATTTTATCTCTGATCTGCCCCCCTTAGCAGGTTCTACAGTCATCTGGGTAGTGGTTGAGTGGTTCTCCAAAATGAGTGGTTCTCCAAAAAGTACCCAGTCATCTGGGTAGTGGTTGAGTGGTTCTCCAAAATGTGTCACTTGATTCCTCTCTCCCAGGTCTACCTACAGCTACCAGTCTTGCCAGGACTTTCATCAAGGAAATCTTTCATCTCTATGGGATGCCTTCACACATGGTCTCTGACAGGGGAGTTCAATTTACAGCTCACTTTTAGGGAGCCTTGGCCAGCTCCTTCAGGATTATATTGGATTTTTCATCTGCCTTTCATCCCTAGACCAATGGGCAAACAGGATGTGTCAATCAAAATGTAGAACGTTATCTCCGTGCCTTCATCTCAGCCCACCAAGATGACTGGTTGGACCTTTTGGCCTGGGCAGAGTTTGCCTTAAACCACCACTCCAATGCCAGTACTGGGAAGTCTCCCTTCTTCACTGTTTACGGGCAGCATCCACCCGTTCCCTTTCATGTTCCAATCTCTTCTCTCATGCCAACAGCAGCTGAAACCCAAAGGACCTTCAACTCAATCTGGGAAGAAGTTTCTAAGAATCTTCATCTGGCTGCTTCCAGACATAAAACAACAGCAGATCGTCGTCATCCTGGTCCTAAGTTCCTACCTGGCAAAAAAGTTTGGCTCTCTTCCAAGCACATCCGCCTCCAGGTGCCCTCGATGAAATTGGTCCCGCGCTTCATTGGCCCTTTCCAATTCTCCGTCAGATCAATCCAGTTGCTTTCAAGCTCTGCCTGCCATCTCATCTCAGGACCCACAATGCCTTCCAGGTCTCCCTGCTTAGGCCACTGATCCTCAATCGCTTCTCTCGCCCTTCTTCTCACCCTGCTCCTGTTGCAGTTACCACGGATCAGTATGAGATTAAAGAAATATTGTACTCCAAATACTCCCGGGGGAAGTTTCTCTATCTAATTGGTTGGAAGGGCTACAGCCCAGAGGAGAGGTCTTGGGTTCCTGCTGAAGATGTCTCAGCCCCACGATTGGTGATCAATTTTCATTGGAAATTCCCCTCCAAGCCAGCCTGTAGACGTGAGGGGGGACCTCGTAAGCGTGAGCTGGGGGCGGGGGGGATGGGGAGGGGGGGATATTGTGTACTGTCACAGGTGACCCGATCTGTGTCTTACTGTTTGCATTTGTCCTTTACCTTTTGCTGCTGTAGGTCTTCTGTCACTTGAGGTTCCACAAGCTTGTGCTCTGCTCTTGCTGCACTGACTTAGCAGCTATTGGTGTCGCCTGCTTCACCTGATGGTTAATATACCTCACTTCCTGCTATTTCCTGTCCAGCCTCCCATGTGTCTCCCTGTTTAAATCCCTCTCAGACCAGTCTCTGGTTGCTTGAGCAACACTTGTTCCTGAGCCCCTTCCGTGCAATTATTCCTAACCTGACTGCTCATGGACTGATCTCTTGTGTACCGACTTGGCTAGTTCTCCTGAGATTTATAGAGCTCAATAGCTCAAGCTAAAATTTACACACAAGTGAATGAGTTAGAGCAGTGCTCTAAGTCTCCCTTACTCCTCTCCCTTCAAATAGTCCAGTATGTCCTTTCAGCCAGACAGATATTGTCTAAAAGAAAACAGCTTGTGTTGTATTCTCTCTTTTTAAAAAAACCACTGTAGTACTCTTGGGAGTACTGGATATTACAACAACAGCAGAAATGTTGAGGTTGAAGAATTTAGCCAGTTTACACAAACAAAGCTTTGTGAACTAGCCAACACTACAATACTACTACAGTGTCACAGGCCAAGATGTGGACCCAGCTCCACTCTGTGGCTGCTGTCTCTGAAAGTGAAATATAAGACATAGCTAGTGTTCTGACAGGTGAGGGTAGGTGGCAGTAAACAAGGAACTGGAGTGTGTAAAGGGCACTCAGCAGAAGCAGGAGTGAGGCTTGAGGCTGTGGGTGCAGAGGAGGAGCAGTGAAGACTAGAGGCTGCGGGTATAGAGGTGGTGCAGCAGAGATTTAGACTGTGGATTTAGTAGACACTATCGATGCCGAGTTGTTAGCTGAGGTGCAACAGTGGCTGTGGGTGCAGTAGAGATTGGTCATGTAGCAGAATTGCAGCAGAGGCTGAGACTGTGGGTGGTGCAGAGGCTGCAGGAACAACTGAGGTGCAGCAGAGCCTGCGGGTGCAATGGAGATGCAGTAAAGACTGTAGATGTAGCAGGGGTGCAATGGATGTTGCGGTTGCAGTGGGCACTAGGGCTGCAATGCTGAGGCTTACACTAACTTTGGCCGCTCATTTTGACATCATGCTCAATCCATGACAGAGTGTTCTGCTTGAGCTTATGTGGGGGATCCAATCGCATGATGCATCATGTTACATAGATGTGACACTACCTCTCTGCAAGCTCTGTTTGAAGCTAACCTCTGCAACATAAATAGGTAATGCGACCAACAGTTGTATTGGGTCCAGGGAAGTGTTTTGGGTTGGGTTTACCTGCACCCTAGATTGTGTTTCTTTTATGAAATAAGCTTGTGGTTGTGGTAGGGCTGTGTAGCAGTATGCAGGGAGTAAAGTACTGGCCACACCCTTTAACCCCACTTGAGGTATAACAAAAAAAAATTCTGGGAAGGTTGTGGTGTGTCTTAGAGTGAGAGAGAGAGACCTAAACCCTAAGCAGACCCAAAATGTTAGGAGGCCCAGGCACTAGAATTTAGTGGAGCTGGACGGTGTTGTATCCTGGAGTCTGTGCAGGTAAAACTGAAAGAACATACAGTGAGCAATACCTATTAAATTTCACTTGCACAAGAAAAGTACATGTTCTTGGAGAAGTACCCAACTGGGGCCTTCACAACACTTCATCATGTAGATGCCATTACAGGAAAAACAAAACTATTTATATTACATTGCCAATAGCAGGATGGGCGAGAGATAAAGGACTAACCACTAGAACAACTGTAGTCCAGAACCAAATACTGGAGAAAAGGATGTTATACTCCAGAGAGAGGGGATTTGTAGCTGAGATCTCAGAGACCTTTACCAGTTCCTAGTCAGGTGAAAAAAAATCTTATGCTACAGCTTACCTATGAAGGAGGCTACACATTTGGGTATCCAGAGAGTAGAGAGCAAGCATGATTTACTGATGGTTCAGCCACATTCACCTTATCTGTGTGTCAGTAGATAGCAGCATCCTACAACCCAAGTACTGATACAGTTCTGAAGGAGACCGGCATTGAAGCTGTATAAATGACACTATCTACACCGACAGGTGTAAGATATTTAGCAATCTGACAACATGGATGCCCACGTGGAGTTTTAGACACATTTTGATGCACATGTGTCCTCAGGATGGGACCTTGAAATCTATAACAGTGTGGCAGATGAAATTTCGAATGTAGCTTTGACTAGAAATAATCTCTTCTTATTTCATTGATTGGAATTACTAATCACTTGGGAGGTCAGGAATCTAAATTCTAGTACTAACAACTTATTTTCCTTACAGCCCACCAGTTATATTCATACATTCTGATCCTGGTTTTTATTTTCAAAGATAAGGCAGGCATCCACATTGTGACTATAGGAAAATAATGACAGTTCTAATTACTAACACTTTTATATGAGACCCAAGTTAGTGTAGACCCGTCCTGCAAAATGTTGAAATACATTAGTTCTCCCAATATCTGAAGTTTATGTACATAGTGACTCAAACAGCATTTATAATGATGAGGCAATCTTATCTAAAAATGACAGGAGCTGCAACTTAGGGTCTAGTTATGGTCCCTTTAACTGGCTGTTGTATAACCTAGGTATGACCATATTGTGATCTGACAGTGGAACAAAAAGGGGGGAAAAAGACAGTTATGTATTTAAAACATGTTTAATCGACATAAATAATCTTATAATTACCATTACAATAATAAGATTATATTTAATAGCAATATTTGCATTCTTTTCCCATTCTTTACTGAACTGCTTAAGGGCATGTTATTCTGTGTAGCCAATCTTGTGATCCAGGCACCCCTGCAGGATAGCATAGCAAGGTCCCTGAACTCAATTCTGTCCCCTGCAGTGAAGCAATACAGCTTGGTCACCGACCCAACCTTGCCCATGACTGGGCAATGAAGGAGCAGCAGCTCACTATTGAGGTCATCCTTGTTCCTTCTTTGCCTATGAGCAAGCTTCCAGTGTTATATTGACAGCACTGTGTAATGCATTCGGAGTGGCTTACAATCTTTACCTTCCTCATTCACTCCAGCTGTCCAAAAAATTGCAGGAGACCAATATAAACATAGACTGAGATACTATTTAAAATATGTCATCCTTTTAATGAATACCTAACTAGAGTTTATAGCTACATACAGTTCTGCTTTAAAGTAGAAAGCCAGACAATAATAACAAGATAAAAATGAATAGCCCATTAAAATATAAATAAAAAAAAAACTTCTGACACAATATTTCGTTCAGTTCAGAGATTTCCCCTGCAGTACTTTTTTCTGCAGCTAGATGTCCTCAGTGTGATGGCCAGCATCATTCAGCATCATTCAGCATCATTCAGCTCACTACCTCTGAGCCCAGGTTATCCTGGACCTGCCTCAGCCTGTTACTGGACAGTGAAAAGGGAAACAGCACACAACACACTGTCTCTGCTTTTTCTTCCTATCAGCATGCTTCTTGTCAGCACATGAACTGATTAGCTACTTGTGCTGCCAATTTTTCTCACACTCCAGCTCTGCTATACAGAAACTGCAAGAGGCTGATACTTACACTTCTATTTAAAAATACAATAAGGCCCTATTCACACCTGTAAGTTTAGGGATTCCTGTGTCAGGAACTTGTGATTTCCTGCAGCAGGAATCCCTAATCTGCTTTTTACAAGCGGCAGCTGTCACCCATTCAAGTTAATGATCGGGTGACAGCTGCTGCATTTGAACGCCGCCACACCGCATGTAACCGTATGTGATACGATTACATGTGGTTAGGAATCAATCACTATCCCTGGACACCGCTAAAATATAACTGTGAATGGAGCAGAGCTGCATTAAAGGAGAACTATGAGGTGAACTATGAGATTGGCAGAGCCAGCTGTCAATCACGCAGCTGGGTGGATCTCGACAGTAATGTCGGGATCTGTCCCAGCTGCGGCGGTCTCAGTATACCGCGAACTGTAGCTCGCGGTATACTGAGCTTTGGGTCACGGGAGGACGCTAGTTTATGTCCTCCCGTGACCCAGAGGAGAACTAGGGGGAAAAACAATTACCCCATAGTTCTCCTTTAACATGTGCCTTTTATCTGCCCTGAGTTTAGCATCATTAAGACTCACACAGTTTCAATTGTTCACTGCAAGATATTGGGCAATTATTTCATCAGCTCCAGATAATAGGAACAGCACCACTTTCCTGGAATAGAAAATTATTTTTTAGCCATTTACACACGCTGACCCAGACAATGGATTGGTTGCATGCAGGACTGTAAATGTGAAGGCCAAAATATTTGCTATGACTCATTATTGTGATTGCGCTTAGCAAACAGGGAAGATATGCACAGAAACCTAATATGTACACATGCTTGGGGCCTTTTCAACATATGCACTTCTAACTTGGGAATGGTTTTAGAAATCTCTGCATGCCATCACTTTGGCACATTTTACATTTGGGGCAATAAAATATCTCCATATCAAAGAATAGAGGCTTAGACATTTTCTGATTTTTAGAGAAGTGCATCACAGTAGATGTACTCTGTCTATGTGTAAAACAATTGCAACAACTTCAAAATCACTAAATACTACATATGAATCAGAATGCACTCAAGTAACATCTCAGGGATGGATACTTGTCATATTGTTTAGTTATATTGCAGTATGAACTTTTCACAACTGTCAGGTGACAGTGGACATTTGAAGTGACAAAGGTTCCAATGTTCATATTGTGGGGTTGTGTCACATGTTCCATGTTGGCGGTGGATTTCTAGGACCCTTTGGTTTAGCAAATCGATTCCCAAATCCTAGAAATAGAAACAAATATATTACAGACCAGAATTAGCTTTGTGCTTCTTTTTACCATAATTAAAGCCCAACTCTAACCAAAACTTTTTGGTTTTGAATATAGTAGGAAAGGGTAAAAAGCTCTGTCCCCAGTGAGGGAGATTGAACCTCACTTTCTGTATCGGTGACAGTGTCACAAGGACAGGGTGGTATTGGATATCTTTCTGATGGGAACAGAGACAGCAACAAAAGCACATTTAAAGGGTTTTTAAACCCTCACATGTTTTTGCATATATCTACTGCTGTCAAGCAGTAGATATATGCAAAAACATTAAAAGAAAAAAAAAACTTTTAAAAAAGCTCAATACTTACCTGTGTCTTTGCCGCGTGCTCCCGTCCGAACATCTGAAGAGTCTTGGGTGGCCGCAAAGGATCTTGGGGTGGGCGCACACGCACTTCAGATGTTCAGCTGGGAGACGAGGAGAGACACAAGGTAAGCAGCTGGAGCAGCTTGCACCTGCACAGACACCGTGGTACATGAGAGAAGGACAGAGGAGTCAGCGCTGGAGGGACAGCTGAAAAGGATAGGAAAGAAGAAGATCAGATTAAGGCTGGGTTCACACCTAGGCGTATCGAATATGCGCATTTGTCGCGCGTTTTTACCGTGAGATTTGCTGTAAAAACCGTGCGACAAACACGCGTTTCCGAGGGCTACCTGACTGTATCCCAATGGATACGCACTGCAAATACATCCCAAAGAAGCTCCTGTACTTCTTTGGGAGTAGGGCGTTTTGCAGTGCGTTCCTAAACGCTGTAAAACGCCCAGGTGGGAACCATGCCCATAGGCAATCATTGGTTTTCACATGTTGAGTGTTTTACAGAGCGTAAAACGCCCAGGTGTGAACCAGGCCTAAGAGACATCATTTAAGGTACGTCCCTACAGCAGCATTTTTGACTTTAATGTCACTTTAATTAATAGAGTACTGAAGGGTTAGAACGTCTGTCAGATTATGATTGTGCTGTGTGTCTTCCTGTCCCATTCACACCTTCACCCTCTAATTCCCTGCCTTGGTGTCACTGTGACATGTAGTGAGAGGATACTTCCCCAATGAGGACACAGACAAAATAACAAAAATCCGACATACAATTTTACTCACTCTATTAAAAACTGAAACAGAATTTCGGCTAACGCTAGGCTTTAAATAAAAACTAAAGATTGACATTTAAGCAAATTATTTTGATTGTATTTTCAAGCAGACATTTTTTCCTCTCCTGGTATCAATTTATGTTAGCCGCTCTTCTAATCTCTGTAGGGCCTGTGTCGCTTTTGTTTGCTTCAAGCGGGTTTGCATTCCCATACAAGTCTATAGGAATCCAAAACCTCCATGGAGCAGGTCAAATGGAAGTCAGGAAGAGGTCAAATACACCTGTCCATGAATTCTGAATGATCTCAGAAGTGACCCAAACGGTTGCCATAGACACAAGCCCAAAGCCCGTCTACACAGGCCCTTAAACAGTCATCTGGAATTCTAGTCAAAAGGTGGCAGAGGGCACGACAACGGCAGCTCAGTCCCAACAAAACTGGCTACATTGGCCAATATTCTCTAAAAAGTGTTTATGGGGCACCCGGGTCAGTGTATGCCTAACAATCCAATAATAAAAAGAAGGGTAAAATCTGGACTTCAAATTCCACAAATCTAATTTATATATAAAAATACATTTGTCTCAAGACTGGGAATGGTCCAGAAAATGACAATTACAAAAATAATTCAATAATATTTAATGCTAGAAATCTGACATTTAGTTTAAAAAAAAACACAACACAATTAATTTCCATGGAAAGCTCAAAAATGAATAATCTTGTCTATGCATAGATGCCAAAATTGTCCTTCGCTCCAGGGTGATTATTGAGGTGATGGTGCATTTGCAACTGTGTGTATGTCAACTATGGTACACATGAACTGTTTGTACCCTTGCTTGGGTTTATTCAATATAGCTCATACTGAATATGCATTACTGTGTCCTCCTAAGATATGAGAGCATACACCTCTGATTGTCGCTGGACAATTATTTTCTCAGTACTAGTTTAGGTCACTTAGGGATGGTTCAGCTTTGAGAACGCTGTTCATGGACATTTAGTATTGTACAGCATTTTACCATTTCTAGATTATATATGGATGAAGTTTATACATTATTGCTGGCTAGACCAGTAATGGACTACAGAGTGATTTACTTTTGAGCAGGTGTGCATTACAATTAATATATGGCCTATGCTGGATGTGATCCTAAAACTATGTGCACCTATGGACATGCTTGATGGCAAAATTGTCAGTGTACTTATGAAGGAATGAGTTTCTATGTTGAATCTTCTAAATTTCCTATAAATTACCAGATTATATTAGACATGGGCCACCACCCCCTTGAATCACGTAGTCAAATGCATGCAATTATTTACAGTGCCTGAGGGAGAGTGCTTGTTTTTAATGTTTTTATCCATTTACTTCAGTAGTTGGGTGGCCACATTTTTGCTTTTTGTTTTTTCTTATTTTTTTACACTTTTTAATTTTTTTTCACATTTGTGAGTTTCCCATGCAACTCAATTGTAGCTCTGTGCTGTATCCTCAGGAAATGGAAATAAAAGTCTATGTGTAAAGGACACATGTACTGAGAGAACATGGAGGCCAGGACTGCTGACCTCGTATTCAAATAGTGCTAGGTTTCCTTTCCTTGAAAAATTGCAGGAGGCTAAGAAAGCAAAGCTGAGCAATGTTTACATGGAAATAACCCATATTAACTGATCAATAAGATGGATTGTGCTGGCTACTGTAAATTAAATTATACTGGTTACTGTTCTTGCTATACAAGGTCAACAAACAAGATCATTCATAAAATCCTTACCAAAGTTTAGGAATGAAAGGGGGCCACCAGATTGAGAAGAATCAGAGTCTGATTTTGCCAAACTGCAAACATCTAAAAAAAATTAAAGCTTAATTCTTAATACCTTTTTATTTGTTAAATCTCCATCATGAAATATTTTACAATGAGAGGTAATATTATACATATGATTCAAAAATATGCACATAATGAAAACTGTTATACATGTCAGTGTTTCCATAAAGGTAAAATTAGACATAGAAGTGAATCAATATTGATGTGGCAACTATTTATGTTATGTTATGAATGCAACCCGGGAGGTTTCCAAAATGGATTAAAAAATTAATAAATTCATACCGTAATTGTTTCGGCACCATATCTTTCATGGTTTTATGTCTCAATGACATTTACCCACCTAAGTAGCACCCCAAAAAGTTGCACCTTAAGGTGGCCATACACTGTGTGAAATTCTTCAAGTGGGTGCCGCTGTTGGCATCCTTTCGACTGGCAACCCTCGATTCGCTGATTGAAGGAGCCAGTGGAAAAATCTTCTTATGAACAGAGCCGACAGCCACTGACACTGGGGATTCCTTGATCAACGTGCTTGTAGCATTGATGGAGGAATCTGTCTTAAACCTTTGGGTTACACTGCTGCCTACAGGAGAATTGGACACTTGCAAACAAACAATTGTAGCAAAGCAGTATTGAGCATGATCATAAACACAAAGGGGTGGGACCTGAATAGACTACAAGAAAAGGATTTTATGGTGAGTGCACAAATACGATTTTTCTTTCTCATTCATTGAGGGACATAGTAAGTCTTAAACCTTTGGGTATTCCAAAAGTAGTCCAACTGAGGGGTGGGCAACACCAAGCACATGCAAACTGGCCAAACAGAAACAACAGAAACTGGGGACTGCCTGCAGCTCAAAGAGCCTGAAGGACCTTACACTAGAAGCTGGCATTAGTTGAGGCAGAATTGTCCACCTGGTAGAACTTAGACAATATGTGAACAGAAGATGATGTGGCAGCCTCACAAATCTGAGAAACAGTTGCCTGATTCCAAAAAGCTTGAGAAGTACTCACAGATCAAGCAGAGTAAGTTGTAACAGGAAAGGGAGGAACCTGTTCCTTAAGAACATAATCTTGAACGACACCTAGACATGGTGAAACAAGAACCTGGGGTGCCCTTTCAGGGTCCATCCAGAGTGACAAAAAGTATTTGGTCTTTTTAAAGAAGCTGTGGTTGAGAGATAGACTTGTACGCCCTGAATCACACCCAGACAATGAAGGGAAATGTCCTTTTGATGACCTGGAGCCAGAAAAAGGGACAGGAAAATAATGTCCAGGTTAATATGAAAGTCAGATAAGCTCCTGGGCTGAAACCCCTGACCTCACACAGAGTGGAGTCAGTCTGACAGACATTGCAGAAAGTGGACTTCCTGGCCTTGTGTCATGGATTGGGACTCACATGTATAAACTGGAGTCAGGTATGTGGACCCTTTCCACTACACTGGCAGGGACACTTAGAGAAAAGGGTCCAAGCAGTGTAGGCTGACAACTCCCAGAGCTGGAGTACAAGCAGGGAACAGAGCAGGTATGTGAATGAGGCAGTGGAAGTCAGCATAAGCTGGAAGTTCAAATACAAGGCACCCTGCAATGCTGAGTAGGTGGCATGGTATGCTGAGTAGGTGGCATGGTATGCTGAGTAGGTGGCAGGGGTTCCCCAGGATGTGGAATCTAAGAGCCACCTGGTATTCGCCAGAGCTCCTGATGGTGGAGATGGGCTTGACTGACCCCAGGTCACAATCCCTAGGTCCACCCAACTCACCTAACAGGTACTGGGTATAAATCAAAGGTTAGGGACAGGCTGAAGACTTCCAGGGACCAAGCAAAGTACAGTGTAGACTGTAGACAGGGATTTCCAAGGACAAAAGGGAAGCACAGGGCAGCCAGTAGACAGGGATTTCCAAGGACAAGCCAAAGGTTCGGTACACAGGAAAACTTCCAGGAATTCAGGGTAAGTCACAAATGAGGGACTCGGCAACTAGCTTAGGAAAGCTTAAAGTTAGGAAAGGAAAGTTTAAATGGAGAAAGGAAGAGGGAGGATCCACAGGATTGGCCACAAGCAGACTGCACTGATTGGCCGAGAAACTGCATAAGAAACGGCAGGAGAGGTCGGCTGATGCCTAAAGCTTGCAAACAGGTGCAAGAGTGAGTCAGGTTCAGAGCACATGTCTGGAGGACTACAAGCACCAGCACAGCCCTGCAGAACCAGGGGTAAGAGATATGTATATACTTGTAGAACTACAAGTAACAGCTCAGCTGCAAGTCTGCAGCTAAACTGTGACACCTTGAGCATCATAGAAATCACAGACTTAGAGATGCACTGTCCAGAACTAAGTCTGGAAAGCACCCAATTTGGAACCCAGTGCCCAAAAGATATTTTCAGGCTAACTCCACAACATCCGGTTCAGAGCAGCCTTAATGTGGTACTGTCCAAAAGCCAAGGTGACAATGGCCATGACCAGATAGCTGCCGACCAGAGGGAAAACCACCAGCAGCGATGTAGAGAAGAAACGGAAGATGGAGAATAAAAACCAGGTTAGTCTTAATAACAGTAGAACAGTGTCAGTGTTCAATCCTCCTATAGGTGGCCAAAATCCAAGGGTTAAGGCTTGTTGCGCCACACAATGGATATGGTTTTATTAGAAGTTTCAACTTCTAAGCCTGAATTATAGGGTAGTAAGAAAGTTGTGGTCATGGTTTATCAGAATGGTCAGGATTATAAAAGTCTATGCAGGCATGTGTTTGCACAGTACTGCACACAGTCGGCTAATTACATGAAGTGCTGAGAAAAGGGGATTGGGGCATTTGTAGAATTTTTCTAAAATACACTAATTTCAGTTCCAAATTAAGTGTGGAGTATTGAAGTGTTTGTATGTATATGAGGGGGTAGGATTGAGGATTAGCAATCTTTAAAATGAAACATTTTACCATGTTCTATTTTTTTTAACAATATAATTAATCAAATGATTTAAAAAATCAGTCCCAATGGGACTATTATATGTCATATTTAATTAACACATGCATATAGGTATATTAGTTTATTCCAGATGCCAGAGGAAAGACTTACTTTTCTTTACGTTCTTGAGTATCTTTAAACTCTGAATAGAAATGGAAAATTGTTTTTAGAAAAGAAGTTAGTATAAATATATTTTATTATTCAGTCTTGCAAAGTTGTAACAGTTGTATAGGCTCCTGTTGCGTAATGAAATTGCTTACTCTGAGTTAACTGCACACTGTGGGCTTCTCACAATGTGCATTAGAAGCTGCAGCAAGTCAGATAAAGTCCGCCTTATATCTTGGCTGAAGGATGTCCAGCATCATCTTTCTGCACCAGCCTTACTATCTGTGGCCTGCCCCTTTCATTCATTGCATTTGATTTATTTTAATGATCTGTAATCTGTATATAAATGCAGCCTGCCTAAGAAGGAGATTTGCATAACTCCTCCCAAAAGCCAGCCCACTGATTGCATCAGAGCTAAGGGCTCTTGAGAGGAGTACTGGGGCAGGGTGCTGTGATGTTTTCAGGAAGCTGCATTGCAGGGGGAAGCACAGAGACCCAGCGATGATGAATAAGGTATGTATTGAAAACAGAAAGGTTCATCAGCATCTTGATGAGGGGGAGGGAGGATCCAAGCAAAATATAAGCAGATTAAACTTCAGCTTTAAAGATGCAGTTATGCGGGGGTATGATATAACTTTGGTATCACTTGCTGGTGCATCTAAATAGACATTTCTTTAAAAATAAAAGAAGAGAAAAACACCAGTGACTGGGTCATATGCAACCACAATCTGTAGCCTATGAATGGCTGAAAGACTGTAAATTCTTAAACTGGCAACTTAAATACTTTTACCTTTTTCCTGGTAATTTGTTTTGTTGGCTCTGGAGATGAGACAGAACTGGTGACATCTGTAGGAAGTGCAGGGCGTGGATGATCAGAAACATTGTATTCCGTATCTGTATAACACAAAAGCTTTGTCATCTGGGTCTATATGACTTTAATACTAAAGTTCAGTATTTCTTTCTAGATGCTTTCTGCCCTTTTCCAACTTTCTCATGCAAGCATAACAAAAGATGACATATTACAAAAGGTGTAATCATTTATGTCAAAAAGGTTTTTTCATATCGTCAAGTTCATGAATTTTTAAGATTTTTGTTCATTATTGTGACAGAGGACAAACCACATTTCAAATGTGTGTCGCTTACAGTACTTCTCTTGCTGTAAAATTGTAAAACAAATAAAAAAACAAGACTGTACAGCTAAAGATTGCTGCATTCAAGGTTCACCTACAGGTATAGCTTCAGCAATTGGGAACCAATTGGGCCTATTTTGAATAGAGTTTTTATTGTAAGCTTACAGTTCCTTATCAAAATGACTAAAAAGTTAATAGGAAGTGGTGCACATTGCTACAGTTTGAAGAATCAAAGGTGTGAGAACAGGAAGGGCATTTGCCCAGACAGCTGCCCACTCTAGGCCTCTTAAAGAGGAACTCCGCCTATTAAAAAGCTGAATTCTTGCAGTTGGGGCTACCCCCACACTGCTAGAGTAAACTGCTCATTTTGGTGTAGCGGCTGGAATAAAGAAGATACACTCACCTGATCCTTGGTCCTGCGACAGACAACGCTGCGCTCACCTCTCTCCCCCTCCACTCCATCTGTGGTATGTCCCTTGGTGTCCTCATGTCTAATGCAAGTTAATGGACTTGCATTAGAGGTGATGACGCTAGCGATGCTTAAATAGCCAAGCCCTGGGGGAGAAGAGGCTGCGGGCACTGCTATAGCAGCCAGGCAGGATCGAAGATAAGTGTATCTTCTTTAATCCTGTCCCTAGACCAAAACAAGCAATTAACCCTTGCAGTGTGGGGGTAGGTTAATTTTGATTAATTCCTGAATTTCCTTTTTAAAACATCATAAGGTCAGCATGTAGAAACAGTATAATCAGTAAACCTCCTTTCCTTTACAATAAATCATATCAAAATCCAAAGATTTTTTGAAGGTAGAGTACAGAATAGATAAAAGCCCCCGTCAAGTTTTTTTTGCCATCTGTGTCCCTGTGGGTAGATTTCCTTTCACTGCCCATCCTAGAAACACAACAGGAAGTGAGAGACAATCCTTCCAAAGTTAAAGAAAAGCCCTTTAGGTTGCTATCACTAGAACAAGTATCCTTGTTTGAAGATTCCCCCTTTATTCCTGTACTGGTGACAAGGAATTTTAGACATTACTTTCAGTCTTGGTGATAGTGGCCACCATAAAATAATCCACTCTACTAGTGCTATCCACTCTACTAGTGCTCTCATACAAATTAATTTTTGCATCTCAACATTATTTTTTTTACAAACTATTGTTACTGCCATATGGAATATCCAAGGAGAATAAAGCAGGACCCAGTGACACTGTAGCCCATTATACAATCAAAACCATGTTACAAAGTTTTATAGGAGTTCTACCCCCCATCCCCCTCCAAAACAACCAGCTGACCAAATCTTTCTGAGCCCAAACTGTTTTTTTGTTGCCTCTTTACAGCATAATTTCTTACTTGGTTTGTCTTTTCTTATGATATTACCCATTATATAATACTTACTGGTAGCTCCATCTGCAACAATGTAGGAATCCTCTGTTCTTTCTGGTATAGGTGGTGGAGAAGCTGATCTATCTCGTGTTTTTTCTAAGACATGAAAATGTTTTAGTTTTAGTAGCAGGTGAATGGATCTGGTGCATAAAGGTGTTTAAGACAGGTGCTTAAAGTACTTTAAACTGTGAGCAGACTTGTATAGCAGGCACCTATATTCATATGAACATACTAGATTCATTTGAACTTACTATATTCATTTGAATATAGTAACTTTCCAGTGTAACTAAGGAGCCATGGAACATATGATGTAACTACTGCCTTAAGCTACTGATGTCACACTTGGCTCTCTCTTCTTCTAACTACCACAACTCATTACTGGTTTATAACAATGATTTGTTTCCTTGTTGACCAACAAAGGTTAGTGGAAGGTGGAAGAGCTTAGGCCTGGGATAGACTTCCTAAGCTGAAGTTTGTAAAATGAAATCCCCAGAGTTTTGGAGCTCCAATGTTGCTCTAAAAGGTTTTTAAATATACATTTAGACCCCTGTGATACAGTCTTGTAGCCATTTTTATAGACACTTTTTACTTGTGTCTATAAAGTGTATTTCCAACTTTGCAGTTAGATTTCAGAACACAGCATTCCTAAAATCATTTGTTCAAATATTCCTTAGCTTTCTAGTTGTTCTTTTTGAGCATGATACATTGGACACTATACCAGCTTCTATAACTTAGGATAGGTGACAATGTAGACAGAAGAGGCAAAGTGAGGGGGCTTTAACATTTAACCACTTGCTGACCGCGGTGTTTACACCCCCTTCCTGACCAGGCCATTTTTCAGTATTCAGCGCTGCGCTACTTCGGCTGACGTTTATCACATAGGGTGCTAAGAAGTACCCTATGTGATAACAAATTACAGTGACATGTCCCCTTTATGGAGACATCAGGGGTCTCTAAGACCCCTAATGTCACCTAGGGACCCCCAGAGAAGCTGATGAAGCACAGATCTGCTTCATCAGCTTCTCTCCGGTTTCTGTATCGGAGAGTGACAGAGGAATGCGGAAGTGATGTAATTGTTACGTCTACTGTAATCGGTCGCACTGGAGCGCAACTGCGGAGAGTGAGAAATGGCGTGTATGGAACTATAGGCTGATCAGGCGTGAGTCTCAGGCGTCACTCCCAGTCTTAAGGGGGAGTTTGAGACTCTTGCATCATAGCCAATGTATTAACGTAAAGTAAAAGATGGGCTATCTCCTCTAGCACCAGCAATGTATAGTATAGGTTAAACGGTATATTTATCTTCTTTGGTGAAGCAGTATGGTTTAGTCAGATCTCCTGAACAATATAAGAATCTCCCCACAATGGTATCAGTGATAGTAGTAACACACTAGTAATGGTTCTAAGTAACTGACAGTTACTAACAGGCTCCCAGTGGAGCGATACTTGCTGTTAGCGGGGTGGCAGAGCAGCGAGGTGCAGGGTGTGGGTCCCAATGGAGGATGATCCTTGTAAAGTGAGGAGACACAGTCCAGTGTTTGCAGTGTTCAGTATTCAGCAGGCGTTCAGAGGCAATTGTTGAACGCCATGCTGCTACAGCTGGGGCTTTAAATAGCCCCAGGATGTGGGAGGAGACATCGGCCGGAACGAGTGGCTTCCGCGTTCCACCGTGGAACGCACGCCGCTCGCGTCACAACCAGGAAGTCGAGCGGCTTCCGTGTTCCACAGTGGAACGCAGAGTACCCGACATGGCAGCCATCAGGTCCGAGGCGGTCCGGCCCCGAGGAGAATCCTCACAGTAATATACATCACTTCCTGCATTCAGGGACCGGGAGGAGAGCGGAGGGAGATTTGGTCGTAACATCACCCGGACCTGATGGACGCCCGGAATCGCGGGGACGGCGGCAGCGGGGACAACGACGGTACCAGAGGTAAGTAGGGGGCGCACCTTCACTTGTATCATACAAGCGATCGGGCGCCTTTACAGACACCAGACCGCTTGTATGTAAACGGCAATCGCTGGCCGTTTAAAATCCTGGCGGGTTCCCGCTCGTGCGCACCAGGGGGCGCGCTCGGGCACGAAGGACGCATCCAGGAGACTCCCGCCCGGCCGTCTTTCAACGATCGGCGGACGGGAGGTGGTTAATGTACCTCCCAAGTCTTGAGATTGTTAAACCTTTGTTAAAACAGACTGTCCTGCACATCTAGTTTACAACTCATCATGAAATTTGCTAGCACAGTACAATACGGGTTACTAATGGTAAACATTGACTCCTAGGTCCCCTTCTTAACACTAAATAGCAGAGGAAAGCTAACTAAGATTTTTCAGCAAGTAAAAATCTAGTGAAAAGGTAAGCAGCCATTTTTAAATAATTTTTTTTTTTTAGTTCTGCTATGTGCATGGGAACATGTAACACATAGTATTATCCCAATTTGGCTGCAAAGTTAGAAATACATTTTAAGGCAAAGATCATTGTGTATAGTGCCTTAACACTACGGGGTTGATTTACTAAAGGCAAATTGGCTATTCACATTGTAAGGGAATTTGCACTTTGCAGGGGACGTTTTCCTTTAGCTTGGTGAATGTGGTGAAATTTCACCCAATCATGTGCAAGGAAAATTTAAAAAAAACAGTATTTTTGCTTGCACATGATTGGGTGATGGAAATCGGCAGAGCTTCCCCACATTCACTAAACTAAGGTGAAACTACCCAGTGCAAATGACCTTGCAAAGTGAACAGTCTACTGGCCTTTAGTAAATCAACCCCTATGTTTGATTGCTCTGACTGCTATAATCCCATTAAATGTGAAATCTGGCTATTAGTTATAGGTTAGTATATTCTGCAAATAATCACTTCTCTGTGGAACTCTTAATTAAATAAACTGATAAATGATTACAATCATACACAATGTTCTTTATTTTAAGTTTGGGTGTATTTAAATATGTCTCTGTTTGAGTAAAGGTACTCTTGGACGTTAGATGCCGATTGTTCTATACCTAAAGTTCTGACAAACCAGTACCGTGAAGACAGGAACTAAATTATAATGATATGCTTTGAAAAAAATTGTTTTACAGTATGCAAATTCTGTATATGCAATAAATCAAGGTGCAATCATATACAAAAAAGCAAAATGAAATAAATATAAATATAAATGAAATAATAGAAACTACAGTTTTTTTGCAAATCCCATATCACATTTAAATGACTCAAAAATTATGTTTTTTAAGATGGCATAACCTAGTTAAACCACACAGTTAATGTATAGTCAGTACTGCTTATCATAGATGATTACATACCCATCCTTGACCCTCTTACTTTAACGCTCTGAAAAACAATAGCAAAGACAACCAAATATTATCAGGCACTGCAACAGCATAAAAAGTAGTATAGTAGGTGTTAATTACAAATGCAGTTTAGCAGAGATAATGAAGTTATTTCTCAAGAAGAACGTTCCATAATCGCTGTTACTGCTTATAAAATATTTAAGTTAAAGCGATATTAAACCTTCATTTTTTTTTATTTTCTTTTTTAGAATGGCCAATGACTTGCTGACTTGCTAAAAAAAGAAAAGTTATTTTATCCTTTTTTTTCCCCCTCATTCTCAAGCGGTATCCAGACTGCAAGCCCGCCCCTACCTGTACGGGTGCCTCCATTAGCTAGCTGACTGCTGTGGAGGCACCACGTACGTGCACGCTCACGGCCATTCTTACACCTAGCTGTGTGCGTCCATAGACACACACAGCATTAGGCCGGCCATACCCCCACCCATGCAGCCATAACTTGACTGACAGGGGAAGGAGCCTATAGCTCCTCTGCCCTCAGTACCCTCCCCCACAAGCAGGAAGTTTGGGGAATTCCGTGTAGCTTCCCAGTCGCGGCAGAAGAAACGAGTGGCTGCAGGTAAGTGTAGGGGGCAGGGCCGGCCTTAGGGGTGTGCGAGCCGTGCGGCCGCACAGGGCGCAATGGCAACAAGGGCGTCGTGCGGCCGTCACAGCTCGTCCTGTGGGCAGCGTCTCTCCCCCTCACCGCTGGCCATCCGATATGACAGCGCTCCCTCGTCCGCCCCTCGTCGTATTTAATGTGAGATTAATAACGTGCTGGATTAGTGTGATCCTAGTTAATTTTATTACTTCATTGCTGTGCTTTATGTGTATAGGCCAATGTAGTTGGATCTGTATGTGCATTATAATTAATCGAAATTATTCAATTAATCGATTAAAAAAAATTTCGATTAATCGAACACAAAAATTTTAATCATTACCAGCCCTAGTCTTAATACATTTCTCGTATATTCGGACATATAGTAATTCATTAATTTACATGTAGCCCGGGGTCTGTGTTCTGTTTTTTATTTTTACTTTTCTAGATGCACTAAATGTTTTATTTGATAAGAATACTTATATTGTGCCTACAAGTTTAATACCTTTGAATAAAAGTTTTATTTTGATCATACTTTTTAATATGTTTCTTTGCGGCTTAACAAAATAGGAGTCTTTAAATGGTGTGGATATTGGGGAAAATGGGTGTGGTTACGGGGTGTGGCCACTAAAGGTTGTGGCCACTGAGGGGCTCTGTAAAGCTTTCTCGCACAGGGCGCCTAAAGGCCTAAGGCCGGCACTGGTAGGGGGGATGAGGGTGTTTGAAAAGTGCTAGGTGTTTTTTGCCTTTATGCAGAGAATGCAAATTTTTCAATCCATACACAGAAAGTTTGGCTTGAACACTGTTTCTCTTTAGTCAAGATACGTTTAATGTTCATATACTGTATTTTTATTTAGGTTTTCCAGAACTGAGTGTGAGCATTTGACTGGTGTGGGTCAAAAGTGCTCATGGTTATCAAAGTGTGATTAGAATGTAGTGATAAGGCACCCTAGTTGAATTCCTACCACCTCACTGCATATAAAGTCCTTCCAAATTGCTGCATGCTGGACCTCAGGAGTATGTTGTCAAATGACACTGCATAGATTAGCACTCAACCAAAAACATGTTAATGAGCCCTAAAGGGGATCATGGCATATAAGGGCTGCATAAAAAATATTTGCTTTAAGAAAATCTACAAAAATCTACAAACTGATGGAGACAGTAGATCCCTATATAGCATTGTCATTAACTCTAACATATAAACAATATATTTCTAGTGTACTACATACTCATACCTTACTGCGTGCTTTGAGTCTGAAATCACCAACATTATACTGGTATACACCAGCCCATTCCTGTGATTTGCCAATTTTTACACTCGGAACTTTGACTTGCATTTTAGGCTGCAGTTGTGGAAGCTCTTGTGGGGATTCATCTAGTAAAAACAATTTCATATAATCAAAATCCAATAAAATTGTTATTACACATTGATAGTATTGTCTTTTTACATTAAAAGTAAAAGCTATCCTTTAAAATAACAATAATCCAGAAACACAATCATTATGAATGCTATATTAGTGCAGCAAATCAAAATCTGATTTCAGGCAAGAAAACATGTATCCAAATATTGGTGCTTAATAGAGAGACCTTCTATATTAGGATATGGATAGTTGATTGAATAATTCCAGTAAATAAGTATTGTTACATGAGATGCAATATATATTCAGAGATTTTTAATTTCAGTTGAGATTTGGAACATAAAACAATAACATAATGTACCTACCACTCATCTAGCCAGTTTGTTTTGTAATAGATAAATGGGCACAGTCATAAAAATAGTTAAAAAAGCAGGTGGTTGTATTCTGTATCACAGCTTAAATGTTATTGGTTCACCAGGCCAAAACAGACACCTTTATTTCCTTTCAATTAACATATGAGGCCTATATTGAAAACATTTTACAATAACGTGTATAGAATACAGTCATCTATTCATCACTTACTAAGCTCACCTGGTACAATGAAGGATTCAGGCGTGCGTTCTGGCAAAGGAGGAGGACTCTTAGCATTTGCTTGTAGGGAAGTAACTGAATACAACAAGACATTCAATAGGGGTTACTTTAACGATTGTGTCAGTTAATCACGTTAAGGTATATCTCAGTGAGCTAGGCAGTATAATGCAGGAATCACCTATTTGTATCACTTTCCGTGTTGTGCAAATAAGTGTTAGTGAGAACGATGCTTTGGAAAGCCACCTAAGCAGCTGTTTATCTGAGCAAATTTCTGTCTGTTAGGCATTGTGGCTCAATATTGAAATAAAAAGAAAAATGAAAGGGGCTACTGGATGAACTGATAATTCCTTTATTTACAGAAATATAGATACAAATAGCCAGTTACTATAGATCCCTCTCAAAAAGAAACTTAACAATGTGAACACATAACATTTTCATCCAGCTGATACTATTCACTCCCACACACAACAGTATCCACAACCAGCACCAAAAGAGCACACTTGAAAGTATTGTAGTCAAGTCTGGAAAGTATGTATACATTCTGTACTTAGCCTAATAATCCAAAAGGTTTACTGAGGAGAGACCGCTTACAAGAGATGTATTAGACAGTTCATCTCACAATGAAATATACTGTACATACATTTGTCGCTGTAACGTAGGATATTGCAAGCTCAGTCAAAGACACATAAAGTGGAGGTGGAGTGCTTCAGCACAGGCAATCAAAAAAGTGAATAAAACACCATCCAGTTTAAGCCACAACTTATCCTTCCAGCTACAATCACAGATACGTATGCTGAAACTGCCAAGATCTTAAGCAGGAGTGCACTATGCAGGGACACTAATTGTCAGGGACCCAGGGGGGCCGTTCCTTGTCAGGTTCGCAGGCGCGGGCATCGGGCACGGGTAGCTCCTCCTCCTCCCCCTGGCAGGGCATCTGATGCTGGTGTGGCCAGTGCGCGTGCGCAAGCCGCATGCGAGGACGAGCGAGCATAGTGCGCGCGCGCGCCATTCCATGCCACAGGTGCTACTCAGGCTGGGGGAGGACTTCAGCCTTCACCACTTGCCTTCAGCCTTGTGACTGGACAGGGGAAGCTTCCTGGTTGCCTTGACAGCCAGGGGGCGGTACTGGGTTCCCTGATTATTTAAAGCGGGTCAGAGCCTTGACTCATTGCTGAGTTATTCTACCTCATGGTGAACACCCAGCTCCCTCCTGTGAACCCATTGTTTGATTTGACTTCCCGGCTACCGACCCTTTCGCTTGACCCTTCGACTACGATTTCTGCTGCCTGCCACGACCCGGAACTGGACCTGACTCCCCGATTGGACTATCCTTTTGCACTGCGATTTTTGGACTTTGTTTGTCCCTGCCAAGGGGTTCCACACCTGGCCCGTTACTCCAGCCCTGACACTAATACAGTGGAGATGTCCTCCTGGCTGGGCACTGCAAAGATCTACAAAGAACACAACAGAGACTCTAAAGTCAATGCTTAAGTTAGCTTATTCATACAGATGCAGAGGTCTGTACATCGTAACAAAAAAACGCTGGATCTCTGCGTCAGGGAGGCTGTATGCA
This sequence comes from Nanorana parkeri, assembly GCF_000935625.1. Taxonomy (NCBI): domain Eukaryota; kingdom Metazoa; phylum Chordata; class Amphibia; order Anura; family Dicroglossidae; genus Nanorana; species Nanorana parkeri. The sequence goes on along the minus strand of NW_017307669.1, from coordinate 340,843 downwards.
ACACCATACGTCTTTGCCTATGTTAAAGAGCCCTTTCAAGCAACTGCTATTTATTTACATTAGAATGCTGACAGGCTGCAAAGATATTGATTTCATAGAAAGTAAAGACAAATTAAGCTGTGATTTTAGTGCCTTTGTTGTGAATTTTGAAGATACATTTTTCCACAATATCTGTAACTACAGAGGTGAATGACGGCTCGTTTTAAAGTTCTTTAACAGCTTGTTCATAATATGTAAATACCTCAATGCACATAGTCTGGGCACAAGTTCACTTTAAATTGCCAGGCTCTTTATTATTTCATTAGGCTGTTTAATAGTGTAGCCACTGTTATATCTGATCTATCTATCTATCTATCTATCTATCTATCTATCTATCTATCTATCTATCTATCTATCTATCTGTCTGTCTGTCTATCTAATCTGTGATGATCCACCCTCTAGTGACCAAGACATTGCAGTCAATATTGTAGTCAATATAAATTAAAAATATTTCATACTTTTTATGGAATATATAACTGCTTACATTTTGGCAGTTGACAGTTAGAAAGACCATAGGAGACTAAAGGGTTTACTAAAAGTAAATGTTCACTTTGCAAGGGATTTTCTCTTTGCAATTTTTTCTTAACTTAGTGAATGTAATGAAAATCCACTTTGCAAAGAATATCCAACCAAATAAAAATGAACAAAACAGTATTTTCCCTAGCATATCAGAGGGTAGAAGTTAGCAGAGCTTTACCTCATTCACCAAGCTAACTGAAAATTGCCTTTAAGGCCCCGTTCACATTGAGCGATTTATTCACACTGAGCGACATGGAAATCGCGCGACTTTGAGCGACATTGAGCGACGAGCGACATTGAGCGACGTGTCGCGCGACATCGCGAGACTTCTTCCTATTGGGCTGTATGCAATCAGGAGCAATATCGCTCAAAATCGCTCTAAAAAAGGGTCATGTAGAAGCGACAAGCTACCAGCGACGAGCTACAAGCGATATTGAGCGACATTGAGCGACGAGATGTGAACAGCTACATTGAAATGTATTGGTGAAGCTACATAGAGCGATATAGTGCGGAAATATGAGCGATATCGCTACAAAAATCGCGCGATAAATCGCTCAATGTGAACGGGGCCTTAAAGTGAAGTCTATTTGCCTTTCGTAAATGAATCCCTATATGTCATTAGCCAGTTACATATTGGGGGAAAGGCCAAGAGTAATATCCCGCTGTCCACACATATGCTAACACACCAGGGGCGGACTGGGCCGGGGGGCAGGGTGGCAATTGCTCTACTGAGGGGAATGTGCATATAAGCGTGTGCGCTCTGTAGAAGGATCTGCAATGTGGGAGGACCCAGCAGATGTAGGTACAGAGTTACAAGGCCTGGGAAGTGCATCAGAGGAAACCTGTGAAAATGAAACCAGATGTGACCTAAAAGACCAAGTGCACTGTGCATAACTGTCTAGTTGGAAGGGAAACTCACAGATGAATCTAGGATGATATACAATAGGGTTCTAGCAAAAACAAAGTAGCTAAATGTTACTGTAAATATTCTACATTGTATATGCATTGCTCATAGGAGAATATAGAAATGTTAATATTTACCCATAGGGCCACTTACCAGTGATGTTCAGATCGTTGAGAGGAGGAACTTCTACTCTTTGGAGTGGTTGAAGATTGGAGGAATGATCAATCTGAGATAAATTATTTGAAATAGATAATGGAAAATTAAGGTCTTTCATATTGTGCCCATCTGGATTAGGAATACCAGGGTAGGTGGCTTCAATACAAAAATCTGCAAACTTTGGTGACCCTGGATCAGAAGATGATGTTGGAGAAAAATAAGGATCTTCTGTTAGGCGAACATAAGGATGATTACTGTGAACAGTACTTATATTACCCGAAGAACCAATAAATAGAGAGTCTTGATTTTGATTAACAAGAAATCTTTGTTTATCAAAACTACATGCAACATCATTTTGAATATGAGGAAACACATCTGATGCTTCAACTGGCTGCTCAGACATTAAAACCTGTCTATGAAATTCCAAAGGTGTGGATTTGGTGTGTGTTAATGGTGCATGTCCACTGTAACTTCTTCTGTTTTCAGTAGGTGGTCGAGGACAAGGGTTTTTGATATTGGTGAGATTATGACAATTATTGGGTAATATTGTCCTTGGAAGAGGTTGCGGCATGGTTGGTGTTTCCAGAGTCTGCATTGTAATTTTATTTAGTTCATCATAACTTTTATACATCTTTTTTACTGACAAAGGTTTCATACAGCTATTAGATTTTATTTCACTACTGATGGCAGTTGCAGATGAGTTCCACAGATGTGTGCTTACTTCCTCTTCCATCGTGCATTCACCTGTATAACTTGAACAAAAGAATGTTAGTATTATAGATGTGAACAATGTTTAAAGTTTCACATTCAAAATTAATATTTTTAAGGCATCAGATATGGATCCCATAACTTTTTAAATAAATTGTCAGGTATACTTGGTTAAAGTGTATTTCCACCCCATATCTTTTTTTTCCTCATTCTGCACTTGTCAGCAGGTTTCCTGTCAGCACACGTGCAGTGTAGCAAAGTCTGATTGGCTTCTAGAGCTGATCCCTCTTTACCTGAAGTTTAGCCTTAAACTGTGTGTCCAGCCAATGCATTTTCCTTTTGGATAGTGTGGGAAGATGTAGAACCCTTATTTGGTTTCTGTGGCTGTGTTATTGAGCTTTCTACTCACTTACAGGAGAACTATGAGGCGAGTGAAAATCACTCATCCTCATAGTTCTAGCCGACCTGTGACAATGAAACTGTCACAGGTCGACTCAATAGATCGGGAAGTGAGCGAACACATATCGTCGCTCGCTCACTTCTCGATCTATCCCTGCAGAGAGCTGTGACTGTCACTCACGGCTCCCTGCAGGGATTCCCCACCTCCCCTGTCCGATCCTCCAGCGCTGACTGGCAGAACGGACGGGGAGGGGGCGGGTACAGCTGGCTCTGTCTCTAGATAGGCAGAGCCAGCTGTCAATCACGCCGCTGGGTGGATCTCCACAAAAATGTTGGGATCCGTCCTGGCTGCGGCGTATCAGTATACCGCGAGCTGCAGCTCGCGGTATACTGAACTTTGGGTCACGGGAGGACGCTAGTTTGTGTCCTCCCGTTACCCTTAGGAGAACTATGGGGAAAAGCCCTGACCCCATAGTTCTCTTTTAATGTTATGGGGACAGAGATTTCACCAGACTGAAAGTGAAAAAATACCACAAACAGCAACACAGATGGTAAATAAAAGTTTTTTTGTTTTTTTTTAAGCAGAGGTAGGCTAAAGCTCATATCTGCATTGTATTGCTGTCAGTCACAGCCATGGGATTCATGGGGACAGGGTATTGACTGGCGTTTTTATCAATTGCCTGTTCATTGCCTGTACATCTGACTCCCCTCTAATATCTATAGGCATCCTTATTTTAAGGGCTCTTTTTTATGTTCTCATATTATCTTTACTTTCTTATCTTATGCCTGCTATCTATAGCTGATTTAATTTTTTTTTACCTCTGTACATGTAGTTTCCCTTTTTGGTTTTGGTTGCATATTTTAATGCTATTTTTTAGTCCCTTATGCCAGGGGGGTAGGCATCATTCAAAATTACATATAGCTTGCAGTCTGCCACTAGGATCAGCATCTTTTTTTTTTCCTCCTTGCAACAAGGCGCTAATACTTGTTAATCCTTCCAGTAGATCCATTATTTTTCTACTTCCTGTAACAAGATTATATTTTCAGAAAGCACAGACCCTGTGAATAAAATGAAGCCACCTCCATTCACATGTAGAAGTGATTGGGCAACTACATAGTCGGCTGCCAGGAGTGAAAATGTAAGCAGACTCCAAGGTGCTACAGCAGCTGGGAGTTCGCTTATCTCCAGGCAAACGCCTTGTTTGCCTCGCGGCAGATACGCCCCTGCTTACAAGCCACTGCTTAAGTGATAGCTACATCAAAGGTGAAAAATAACAGGTCTACCAGCAGGATCAATAAGTAACAAAAGCATCTTATAGGACTGACTTAGAAAAACAAAAACTTCTGTATAAATGCTAGTGTCAGACCGCATCATATATGTCATTATTTTATTTTGGCCATCGTTACAAACATAAGCGAGCCTATAGATGGACAGATGTGTTACTGAGAATGAAGGCAGGTGACACATCAGTCCGTTCTTAAGCCCATCAAGGCCCACTATAATGTACCTTATGACTTATGATGAAGATTTAACACCTTTCTTTTGGATCCTGTAATGAGCGCTTCCAACAGTCATAAGTGCTCATTATCAACCCCTTTACAAGTTCTTGTTCAAATGTCTCCACTGATGGTCAAACTTAGAGATTTAATTGCAGATATCAATACAGTCAATGTGCCCATAGGTTTGACGTACTTACCCTCCAGACAGTCTGGCTAAATTTTTATGTGCATCTGCGAGGCATGACACATTTCCAAATAACTGCAAGTGAGAGAAAAATGTATCTTTGTTATGTAAATCCCTATTTACCTGAAACTGAAATACGTTGTAATAATGTTTTAACATAATGATGCATGATACAAGTAAAATAAAGTGACCTGCTAAAAATGATCATTAAACTATTGCAGCACAGACAGAGAATATTGAAAATCTCTTAAGAGACATACTGACATATTAAAATACTGCACTTGGAGATGCATGGCCAGCTCTGTTCAGAATGAGGAGTACAATGTAGGGCACATCTGATGACAGAACAGGACAAGGTAGCCCATTAAGAGCCATTAGAAGGAAAAGAGAAGATGGTTGAATTGTTTGATGTTTTCTACATACATATTCAAATCTAGCACATGAAGGGCCTCGACAAAGCTCAAGAGGAAAGAAAAGCACATTTCACTACAGATCACATTATTCCATGAAATGAGGCTGTTTTTAATCTTAGGAATAATATTATGAAGTATGAAAAGTCAAGCTTGAGAACAAGCAGCAAGGATAATCTGAAATTGACTTTACAATGTTATAACAAGATTTTCAGAGTATTTATCAACTTGCAATTTAACTGTAATAGCTTGAGCACAGGTCACTTTTTTTATTGTCAAGGACAACTTTGCTTTTAGTGTGGCGGTCCTTTAAAGTGACACTAAACTCAGGACTTAAACCTTAAAAATACATTCAAGTACCCTATCAACAAAAATGTATCTTTATTTGTGTATCACTCGGGTGTAGATCCTCAAATCATCTTTGAATTGGTGCTGACACTGTCATTCCTTCTGGAGGGTGACTACTTTTGTTCCCCATGGTCCCTGTGTGTGTTATAAAATAGCCACCGCTCCAAGCTCGCTCCCGTGATGGACTATAACGTCAATTCAAATGACTAAACTAAACATGAGATTGTAGTCCATCCCGGGATTAAGCTTAGAGTGGTAGCTACTTTACAACACACACAGGGACCATGGGGAACAAAAGTAGTCACTCTCCAGAGGGAAGGACAGTGTCAGCACCAATTCAGAGATGATTTGAGAATCTACAGCTGAGTGATACACAAATAAGATTTTTCTCAAAGTATAAGTGCCCAAAGTCCCAGACTGCTTAGGACCTCTTTGCATTCCAGTGGAAAGTTACTATCCAGAAGTGGACCTTCATAGGGTGCAGCTGAGGGAACGGCATGTGGCATTATAGATTGGGGGGAGCCTAATTTGTCCTGGATTTTTAAAATGAAAAGTGGACAAGTATGACTCCCATTATTGCATTTCAAAATAAATATCCATTTCATGCTACAGATGTGGTGCACTTGCTAATACAAATCATACATCCATAAATAATTTAATGACTCCGCCACTCCTTATGTAGCATACATATACATAATATTGCGTAGAGATTGTAAAACCATGTGTGACTAGTTTAAAGGCAGGTTCACACCATTTTCAGGACCAGATCTGGTCTGAAAAATGGTGTGAACCTGCCCACAGTTCAAGTGCATTCCAGACCAGACAAAATGAGACATACAGTATTTTTTTGGTCTGCTCTAGACTGGAACGGACTGCGCTGAAGTGAAAAGAGGCCAGAAATAGCATAGGGATACATCAGGATTAATTTTGGGCCTGGAAAAAGTCTGGTCTGGAGTTGATCTTAATGTGGTGTGAATGGGCCCTTAGAGTTTTCTACTTTTGCTAGTGTGGCTTGTGTGCCTACACTCTCACTACTGGATGGAGAATCAGTATACTGCAAGAACTGATGATGTTTCCTTGTGTTATCAGCATAATCAATGTCATTGATATACTTTTTTTTCTATGCAGCGGGTAACCACTAATATTCGCATTAATGTTTGCCTAGTGGAATGTAGGGGATAGCTATTACACCATAAGCAGGCCCACAAGGATAGGTAAACCTATAGGGGCAACTTTTTATGGGCATGCTAAGTAGAAACATTTGTGCAATTGCACTTTATTACGTCTGTTAGGACAGGTAAGGCTGAAACATTATATTCTTACATTTGTCTGCTCTACATCCGATGTTCCATTAAGTCTGTGAAGTTCTTTCTTGAACAGATGAATTACTGCATTAAAGACAAGTTCATACTGCTCCTATAGGGAATAACATTGGCATTAGATTAGATGCACGTTCTAAATCCTAAATTCCGTAGATATTATATTGTATACTCAGTGACAAAACAAGCATTTTTAAAGGCGAACTATGAGGTGAGTGATTTTCAATAGATTGGTAAGTGAGCGAACACATACCGTTGCTCGCTCACTTCTCGATCCTGTCCCTGCAGAGAGCTGTGACTGTCACTCACGGCTCCCTGCAGGGATCCCCCCGCTCCGATCATCCAGCTCTGACTGGCAGAACGGACGGGGAGGGGGCGGGTACAGCTGGCTCTAGATCTCTAGATAGGCAGAGCCAGCTGTCAATCACGCAGCTGGGTAGATCTCGACAGTAATGTCGGGATCCGTCCCGGCTGCGGTGGTCTCAGTATACCGCAAGCTGTAGCTCGCGGTATACTGAGCTTTGGGTCCAGGGAGGACGCTAGTTTATGTCCTCCCTTGACCCTTAGGAGAACTATGGGGAAAAGCACTGACTCCATAGTTCTCCTTTAATTACATTAACAACTGACACAACTCTATGAATCCATACAACAAATGACTGGAATAGTTTCTGTTTTTGGATTAAGAGAAATATGTGGGTTACAATTGCTGACCTTTGAAAATGCTAATTGTATGAATGTGCCTGGCTTCATTATTATTTAACAGATTTAGACGAGCTTGCAAACTAGAAAGTCAGAGTGAAGTGAGAACCCCTGATCTGCATACTTATTCCAGGTCAGTTGATTTGGATTGGCATGACAACCAGGCAGCAAGAGGAGGAACAGCCTACATATTTCTCTCAATACATGTTTTCTTTACTTTTTCCACTCTTATCTGGCCCATTGTTTCAGTTTTGTATTACTTTGGGCTTGCCTATTCTGTAGCCAAATAAATCAATCAATATGTTCTCAATAACCCTATCTGGTGTGAGGATTGCTGCCGAAAAGATTTTTTACATATGTACATATTGCCAAACAAATTACCAATTGATTGTACAATCTCCTTTAGCTTTGCCAACAACTATGTTGCACAAGGGTCTACCTACAATTACATTTATTTACATCCAATCAGGTAGGCCCTCGCACAACATGCATGTTGGTGAATATAAAGGAATTTGAGCAGTCTGGTTCTAACATTTGTCACCAGCTTAAAGGAGAACTGTAGCTAGTTTGTTTACCTAAGCCTTTCCTATCAATGCATTTGTATATCCATTGCATGCATAATGTTCCTAAAAATGTTGCTTTAGTGAACTACTATATTGATGTTATAACTCTGTTCAGCCGGGCCCGTTGCTGGGGAAGGTACTCCCCTGTGTATTGCATTGCCTTAATTTTTATATGCTGCTTTTATACCGGATTGTATGAATCTCCTGAAACTTCTAATAAAAATTGATTCAACCCTAAAAATGTTGCTTTGGACAGAACCCACATACAAACACCAGTGCCATGTACAAATCTTTTTTTTTTTATATACAGTCTTGCTCATTGCTTGTACAGTCTTGAAATTCTGTGCATGTGCAATTTAGGTAATACTTTACTGCACTTCTGCAGCATGCCAATGCCTGGAAAAGATTTATAAAGAATATATTTTTAAGAGTAAACTTGACCACAGGGGGCTGGCATTAGTAATCTGCTTTTGAAAATGGCTGGCTGTTGGAGAAAGCTGACACTTCATCTGCAGCAAGAAGTTCCAGAAGTAAAAAGTAGGGCTATGAGGCTGCTGCAAGATTGTTGTGATGTACCGTAAGTCAAGCCTCATTATGTAACATAGGTAATAGACAAAACATTTTTTTAAAAGAAACATACCTTAGTTTGAACAAGTGATGATCTCTGAGTTCTCATTTCTTGTATAATGGTATAGACACTAAAATTAACCGGAATAATCTATTTACACAGGAAGAAAGCAAAATTGTTACTTTTCATTTAGATTCTTTTGTTAATCATTTTTTTTCACTTATTAATTATTTATATGATGTATAATTTATGGCTATTTAAAATTGATGTTTATTATTACATTCACAGCATTTTAGATATTTTCTATTTGTTTTCTGTTGCTCATTCATAGAAGGAGGTATAATAATCACGTACTTATCACTTATCTCACTAATTGATTTATTAGGTGGACATTGTTACACCTTGATATAATTTCCATATTATTCATGTTATTCACCTATTAATTAATGAATTATTCACTTGATTTTTAATTAATTGTTATTGTATTTTATACCTATTTCACTTTTACAATGTCACTTTTATTAATTTGATTTATTGATTATTTATATAAGGAGGGTTCGCCTTCACGTGAAAGTTTTCAGCACTGTGCATTTATACTTATGATTAAAATTATTTGTATTTATCATAAGAACACATACATACTGTACAAAATTAATAAGCAGGAAAAAAATATTGAATTCAAATTTATATGCTAAAGCTTAAATTATATGTGCCCACAGTTATTGACTTTCTGGGACTGCTCTGAATTCAAGTGGAAAGTCACTATTTAGAAGTGAACCTTCATAAGGTGAATGAATTGGGTGTTGCCTCATGAGTTTGGGATAGTCTAATGTGTTCTGGGATTTTAAAATGAAATGTTGACATGCAAGAGTACCCTGTATTTTAAAATACGCTGTCTGTCCAAAAAGAGTCACCTGGATTTAGCTAAGCAAATACGTCAGAGCCTTCCACTGGATGATAGGTCTAGGTTTGGCAGGGTTATGTGCCCAACAAATGAGGTCAGTTGGCTACCTGAATATACTGAATAACCAGGTTTTTTCATCAATTGATTTGTTCTTCCTTGATGGCACGGGCATATTCCAAGATGACAATGCCAGGGTTCATCAGGCTCAAATTGTTAAAGAGGGGTTCAGGGAGCATGAGACATCATTTTCACACATGGATTGGCCACAAGAGAGTCCAGACCCCATTGAGAAGCTTTGGGATGTGCCAGAGAAGACTTTACACAGTGGTCCAACTCTCCAATTTTCACTACAAGATCTTGGTGAAAAATTAATAAATGGAAATAATGTGACATTGTATATGCTTATGGAAATGATGCCATGGAAAATGCATGCTGTAATCAAAGCTAAAGGCGGTCCAATTAAATATTAGCGTGTGTGATTTTTTTTGTGGGGGGACAGTCAGTGTATATATGCTATAAATGTGTTGCATATTTGAATACAATTTTTTCCATAAATCAGACCATGGCTCCTCTCACTTCACTTCTGATCGGTCATTCACTCGGCTGCCCTCGGCAGCTTTGTGAATAGACCCCTTTGGTTCTTTGAAATATGTAATCAGAGCCCCATCATCCACAAGGCCATTTAGGCAGGAGCCCATGGCCTAGTGGATGTCCAGTGGGCTACAAATGGTCCTGCTGTAAGCCAAGCAGTTACAATTGTTCAAAGCTGTGCATCTGACTGTCATTTCACAAAGAGTGAATGCACTTATAGGCATTTGATGGGATGAAAAATGCCAGTATAAATAATGCAAATGGGTGGCTTCTCTGTGCCTATTGCGATATTTATCAATGGCAACTAATGGGATGGGGGTTGGCAAGGGTAATATCTTGCCTGAAGCCCAATTCTGCCTTAATTTTGTCTCTGCAATTTATAGTTGTTTTGTGCTCTTCTTAAGTGCAGGTAAGGTAAATGATTCTTTGCTTTGACAAAATGTTTTCAAAAATTCATTGTTTTTTTCTTTCATTTCCTGTTTATTAGCACACAAATTCTGCTTGATTATCAACAAAATTCTATAGGCTTGATCAGCACCATTTTTTTTTGTTTCAAGTATTTTATTAGGTTTTTTTGTCAACAAAAAAAAATTACAAGACAGCAAACAATAAATAATAAGCAACCAAAAAGATAAGACAAGTATGATTACAGGTACATAGAGAATAGTGTCCACGATATACATGAAAATATCCAAGATCATCAGGTTTTATACATAGGGTGTTTAATCCAGCACTCCCATGCTGTGAGGTAGGATTTCAATTTACCACCTTTTAAGGCAAACATACGTTCATAGGCACATTGGAGGTTCAGTCTACGGATGACGATCAGCACCATTTTTAAGGGCTTAATGATATAACCAGATGGATGCTTTAGAAACTGGTTGCGCAGAGAACATTTGGTATGGTCAAATAGATTTCCTATCACAAAACGGTGGCCATCACATGGATCATTTGACACCATAACAACCACTGCAACCTTTCCAGATGTTACTGTTTATTGCGCAGCCACACATCACACATGGCCAAAATATTGCAACAGCTGCCACACACAACCACCCATAACGCTAGGACCTCAGTCTATTCAGAAATATTTTATTTATATCCACAAATAATTTTTGGCAGCAGTTTTACCTCATCTTTCATTAATCTCCAGATATAATCAATTGCACAGATAACGCCCGTTCGCCCACAGCCAGCACTAAAATATAGCAAAATGGTATACAAATGTCATATTTAAAATGTGTATTGGTATAAAGAATTTAGTGTAGTTTGTAGTAATAGCATAATGACACCAGATGGTAGTATTAGTCTGGGGAACATGTTCACAGTACATAATTGCCGTGAGCACCACAATACATGCGGTTCTTAGAAAAAAGTTAATACTGCCTAATTTGCATTTAATGCAAATTAGTAAAGCAGCAAAGACACATTACTTCAAAAGCTGTAATGCTGTAGGTACTAAAGTTTCTCTAGTTAAAAAAGTCTTGTATTCTGAAATCAATATATGCATAATACAATATACTATACAACTATGTATAGTAATATACAACTATATGTGGCCAATAATGTAATGATGGTATTCAGGATATTAATTCAACAAAATATAGCGCTGCAATGGTGCTTACAAATGTCATCTTTATTTAAATAGTATACATTTTCTTTAAAATATGTTGCTGCCGCGACCTCTGGCAGTTGTATAGTTTGTTCTTAATCGTGTCAATCTCACTTTCGCTAGAAAACTTGGACTGTGTGTAAATGTGGGGAAAAAAATGTATTTAACCAGTTCAGCTCTCACACCTGTACATCACCTATGGACTAGAACAGGGGTGCCCATTAGGTCGATCTCGATCTACCAGTCGATCGCAAAGTTAACACTGGTAGATCGCGATCGCAAGTCGGCTCAATGTCCTGAGCTCCCTTCACCAGTTCTAGTGCAGCTGAATGTCTGCAGTTCCGTACATGACCTGAAGGTGGCGCCGAGATCGTGTGAAGACCATGCATAGTGCTGTAATCCTCGGGGCTGATAGAACCAGGAAGTGTCTCCCAGACACCGCAGCAGGAAGCAGAGGAGAGGCTGAGAGGACACTGTGGGCTGTCAGCATCTTGTATTATTACACAGCACCCCATCAGCAATCATGATTACATCTTTTCCATCTTATCATTTACTTCACAGGATCCTTTCCAGTCTGAGGACTTGTTCACACCACTTTGAGTGCGTTTCAGCCCACTGAGCTGCTGGAACGCACGGGATCGCATACTGTAAGGCTCCCTGCGTTCTGGGGCGGGAGGGGGCGTAGTGGTGTGGTAGTGCTTGTACTATTTTTTTTTGTGATCACATCGGACCAGAACACGGCATTGTTGTGCCACGCATTCTGGTGTGGTCAATCGCACTGCGGGCGGAGGGCTTAGCTGCGGTGCCATTGACTTGAATGCACCTCCACTCCCACATCAGAATGCAGGGAGCCTTACAGTATGCGCTCCAGTGCGTTCCAGCAGCTCACAGTGCTAGAACACGCAGGAAGTGGTGTGAACGGGCCCTTAGAATATTCTGCTTTTCTAATTTCCTGCAAGTGTCATGTCACCAGCCCTTGTGTGTTTATTGAACAAGCTGGCTAATCCCATAACTGCTAGACAGCCAGGAGAGAGATTGAGGAGAAACACCAAGAGAGAGAGAGTGAGGAGAGACATCCAGGAGAGAGAGCGAGGAGAGCCAACCAGGAGAGAGTGGAGAAACACAGAGAGCGGGGAGAGCCAATCAGGAGAGAGAGTGAGGAGAAACGCGGAGAGAGAGGGAGGAGAGACAACCAGGAGAGTGAGGAGAAACACAGAGAGAAAGCGAGGAGAGCAAGCCAGAACAGAGAGCCAGGGGAGAGACAGCCAGGAGAGATGGCAAGGAGGGAGAGCGAGGAGAGATAACTAGAAGACAGTGAGGAGAAACACTGAGAGAGCGAGGATAGCCAGCCAGGGGAGAGAGACCCAGGAGAGACTGGATTGGAAATGTAGTAAGAACCGTTGAAGCACAGTTTTTGATGAATAAAAAAAGTTTAAATATTAATGGTTAGAAAAACAGAAATAAACTAAACAAATCAGCAGGAAATTAATAGCTAAAGGGAGAAGGGAAAGAAGGCATCAATTAGGGCAGATTATAGTAAACTAAGAGTTAATAAATGGTTAAATATTAACAAATGTTAACTTTTCTTACTGACATTATATGCAGATGGAAGCTCGTCTCTTTGATCTTCTCTTTGAACAAAACAGAGCAACTACAATAGTAATGTTACCTTGTATGTCTAAAGGTGGCCATACACTTTACAACCATCGCAAGACCTTAGTCTTGCGATGGTTGTAAAGTAATAAAAAAAACGTACGATCTGCCCATCTTGGACAGGCAGATCGTACTTGCGAGCCCGCAAGCCCGCCCCCCCATCGCAAGCCCGCAATGCTGAACTGGCAGTGTGAGGTTGCGCACAATGGCCCGTTCGCAATTTGTCTCCCGAGCATCATTCAAACCAGCCGAAAATCTTACGATTTTCGGCTGGTTTAATAGCATGCTCCTTAGACAAAAGACGTACGACCGTACAGTAGAAACGGTCGCACGCCTTCATTCTCGTACGATCGTGGGATTTCCCGCGATTCTCGTACGAGAATCGTGCAGTGTATGGGTACCTTTAATCATGTCTGAACAGTGTTCATGAACACTGTCAGACAGTTCATTTCTTTGTTTGCAGCTGCTGTTATAACTAGAGGTGCACCGAAATGGAAATTTCAAAACCAAAACAAAACCGATATAAAAAAAATTGTCAGGCCGAAACCGAAAATGTTTTTTTTTTTTTAATTTTTAAGGAAAGTATGTGCAAATACATAAGTGGAGTTCTTCCTCAACCACTAATTTGTGTACTTGCAAAAGTTCCTGACACTCATCTTCCCTCCAGAAGGAAGGACAGTGTCAGCACCAATTCAGAGATGATTTGAGGATCTACAACTGAGTGATACACACTTAAGGTACATTTTGTCAATAGTTAAGTTACTGGAATGTATTTTTTAAGATTTAACTCCTGAGTTTAGTGGCACTTGAAGGAACCCTTCCCTTAGAATGTGTTCTAATAGCACTATGTGGCATGTAATGATGTATTCAGCCTTTTAGTGTTGTTTGTTTGTGCAATGCTTGTTTCCAGTCTTGCCACTTCAGTATTATTAAAGACAGACACAGCCAGGCTACTAGCATTGTAAAAAGGGGGCCAACTATGGCAGACTGTACTTTACTCATGACAGATGGCTTTATGTACATTTTATATTTTTAACAAGAAATCAAATTGCAATATGCTGTGTATTGAACTCCATCATATCTGACACTTTTAAGGTAGATATGGCTGTCAGTACCTGCAGTGGACACATATGGGGGGATTATCATCTCTCTGGAGAGCACGTATGTCTTCTATCATGCCCAAAATGTGATCACAAGATGAAGGCACATCATGATCAGGCCAATTCTTATAATGAAACTGATGAACTATTCTTATGTCCTGCAGAAACAAATGACAGAATATGCAACGCAAATAATATGATGAACATTCATAATATGAAATGCACACAGAAGTATAAAAAAAAAGTAATTGGGAAAACAACACTAAACAATCATTGAGAGTGATTGATTATGTTCAATTGCTATTCTTGCATTTAATCCTACTGGCAAAATGAATTTCATCTCAACTAAAAACTGATTCCTATTTGCTAGTTGTCCATTATTCTCAATACTAAATGTTTAGCTTATAGCACATGTATTTATATGTCTTTTTGGTTATCACATAGTATGTTCCAAAAACTTATTAATGTATTTCTGTGTATACCCATTACCCATTATTGCTACTTTTACTTTTTCTGTATTGTTATTTATTTGTTGCAGTGTTTCTGTTCCTAAATCATATGTTGTATACAAATATCTTAACAGAAACCCGCAGGAACTTAAGTGCTGTAATACCATATCATACTATGTCTGTGGTCTGCATTCCTGGTAGTGAGAGCACTGAAGAACTACATGTGTATGAACAACTACGGTAGCACCCTTGGTTCCTAAATCACTGCACTCCAGCTCCTACTTTATGGGCATGCAGGTCATCTCTTTGCCTTGTTTGACTGGCATAGCTACAAAATAGTTCTTTTTGAAGTTGTCACTCTCTGTATAAGACACTTCACCTCTTTTGATATTTACAGAGAAATCACTTCCATGGCCATAAAATTTAGGCCAATTCTTGTAATATTCAATAGATTTGTGATCTCCACACTGCTGGCTTTAAATAAAGTATTCAGTTTTCTCCATGCAGTTAAAGACAAATTATGCCCTTTCATGCCCTCAGAAAACCTCCTTTTCCTGTTCCACTCCCCAGGGTGTCCCCAGCCAGCATATTTTTCTTTTGGCATTTATTTATTTTTAGCTAACATTCGGGCTGGGCATTTGATGGAACAGGGTCTTCTTCCTCTTCACCTCTTCAACAGTACCGAGTGATTCTCAGTGAAGCAGAACAGCAAATTATGCAGAAATTATGTTGCGAGTGCTGTTCAATGCGTCATTATACTGTGAATACAGAGTGGCATGGTGATGCTCCAGTGGGGGAAGGAGGGGGGAGGAGGGGGCCTTGATATATTTCCTTCGCTCTAACTATAAAAATACAGAGCTGCTTCAAACAAACTAAAAAGAAGGACGGAAATATGTCTTACATAATTAAAAAATGGAACCTGACTGATTGCAATCATCAACACATTTAATTGTGCTTGTATTTGTGTGTGTACTATTGCTCATAAATCTATTTTTTTTGCAGAAATAGTTTTTATTAAAGATTTTCACAGACAATATATGTAAAAACATACAGAAGGCAGCAAAGGGTGATCAATGGTAAAGGATACACCATATAATTACTTAAAACCAGCAGTATATATGATAGTGGGCCCTTGGTCAGACTGTACCCCCTGTCAAACTACCCACCCCCACAGGGGGATTCACTGACAAAATGGTCCACCTCAGAGGGGACTGTCACACCTGAGGGAGGCAAGGCCTCGGGGGCCTCAATGTTGAAAGGAGGACATGGGACCTTACAGAGAGGCATAAACCCAGTAAAAAGGTCAAAATAAGTGCAATCCCTAAGGCTACCAGACATAGACAACACAAAATAAACACACAACGAGACAAGATCTGTCTGGATAGAAAGGAGTCTGACCTGTCCGACCATTCGGCAATCATCTCCTCAGATCTCATTAAGCGGCACAATTCTGCAGTCCACTCCCCCAAGGTAGGAATCATCTGAGAGTTACAATGCCTAGGAATCAGTGCCCTGGCAGTATTCACAAAAAATCTCAGGAGAGATTTCTTTGCTTTGGAGATGGAGCCTGATAAGACAGATAGTATTGCCATCTGAGGTGTGCGAAGGAACTCACTAGCGGTCATTTTCGAATACACGTGTGAGATGGCTCGCCAATAGGGCACAATCAAGGGGCAGCTCCACCAGATGTGCGTTAACGTACCAACGTCCCCCTGGCATCTCCAGCAGACATTGGAGTGGGAGGGAAAAATCTGGTGCATCCCAGCCGGAACTCTGTACCATCTGGTCAGAAGTTTGAAATTGCGTTCCTGCACCGATGAGGACATAGAGAGGCTATGCGTAAAGCAAAAGAATTTCCGTCTATCCTCCTCGGAAAGTACCCACGGCCAGTTCTCGTTCCCACGCATATAAGAAGTATGGGGACCCTTATCCTCCATGGAGATCAGGGAGTCATAGAGGAAGGATATAAGATGTGAGGGAGGTTCACCAGTGGCACACATTCGTTCATAAGGGAGTGAGAGATCTTTGCAGGGAACCAGATAAAGAAAACCCACGTAAAAAGTGTTAAAGTTGATGGTAAGCAAACCAGGAGGCTATCAGTGGAGGGTCAGGATCGAACAGATGAGACAGGGGTTTTAAAATGCCCTCACAAAGTCCCTGAAAAATGTAACAAGGAGCCGTCACCTCCCAATTAAAAAATGTAGGAACCCCACATCGTGGAGGAAACTCCGGGTGGGCTAAGACTGGGGTCATCAGGCCCCGATTGAGTGGACAGTTTGTATTTAAGCATTGTGGAGTCCCACACTTTAAGCACTGGGATAAGAAAAAAGGGTAATACGGAGCTAGGTGGTCGACGCAAGGATGGGAGCCACGGGAGATTTGTCAGGGGGGTCGGAGTCAGTTCCCGCTCGAGGGAAACCCAGAGAGCAGGATCTCTGGTGTCAATCCATTCAACCAAGTGGGACATGTGAGTGGCTCTATAATAGAGCTCCAAGTCTGGGAGAGGGGCCCCACTCCGGTCCCTCCGCATTGTTAGGACTGTATAGCGAATTCGCAGTGTACGACACCTCCAGATATATTACAAGGTGGCAGACCTCAACCTGCGAAAAAAGAGTGTGGGAAGGCGAATGGGAAGAGTTTGAAACAGGTAGAGGCAGCGAGGGAGTAGATTCATTTTAAAGAGAGCAATTCTGCCAAACCAAGTGTGGTGGAGATTCATCCAGGAAAGGAGTGCATCTTCGATGGACCGCAGCAGGGGGGGGGGGGGCATAATTAAGGGAATATAGATCTGCTAGATTGGCAGGGATGCGAACCCCCAGATAAGTCAGGTAGTCGGATCGCAAAGAAAAGGGGAAGGAGCCACTCACACAGTCTGCTTCAGCCTATGGCAAGGAAATGTTCAAGAGTTCGCACTTCTGAAGGTTCACCCGGTAGTTGGACAAGCGTCCGAAAAGCTTGAATTCGTCCATCAAGGAGGGAATGCCCACTAGAGGGTTAGAGAGATACAACAGCAAGTCATTTGCATACAGGCCAAGTTTGTGAATCTGAGTGCCTATCTGAAGTCCCCGGACTGAGTCATTACTTCTGATCGCGTTGGCGAGGTGTTCCATCACCAAGTTCATAAATCTATTCTATTCTATTCTATTCTATTTTCAGCAAAGAATGTGGAATTGTTCAAGAGACTTTTGGACGATTTCTTAAGGGACCGTAATATACAGGGGTACAGGTGCTCCTAGAGTGAGATCCTAATGGGTTGGACTTGATGGACTAATGTCTTTATTCAACCTCAAATACTATGTAACTATATCTGTCTTGGTATGAAAGAGAAATAGAAAAAAATCAGCTTACACTTCCATAAGTTGCTATCAGGGTCCTGATAACATAGTCCTTTCTTTTGTCTTCATTACTCTAGAAGAAGAACGATCAATATGTCATGTGGATAGGACAAATAAGGAAATGCATTGTTTTTATGTAATGGAATTATTCTCATGATACTCACACATGTGATTAAGAATGGACCACACTGTAAGACTTCACATCCTGCCTCAACCCAGTAGCGCTCACATTTTTTCTAGTCATACAAAAACACAATAAAGACATTTAAATGACACAATTTCATAGTCTGTTAAATATAAAGCTAATTCTCAAAAAAGGGGAAAAATATATTGAAGGCACACTACACAACATTTTTAACCTGTTTGCAAGTTTAATCGCCTGTCAACATTTGAACCCTTTTGTGACCAGAAGTCAATTTACCAAATTTGCCAGCGTCAGTATGCATCTATGCATCGGTTAAATTGACTATAACTTCTTGACTGCTTTACCAGTTGGTCTTATTTATCCATATGTGAGAAGTAAAATTAGTTTTTTTTTTCAGGGAATTATATATTTGTAGCCAACCTATACTCTAAACGTTCTCTTTTGGGATCACAGTCTCATGTTGTGAGTTCCTTTTTACACATTATTGAGGAGTAATAAGAAGGAGATAATCAAGAACACAAGGAGATCATTTGCCCTCTAATATCTCTTACATCAGGGGCGCCCACAATTTTTCATCTGGAGATCTACTTTTCAAATGACGAGCTCAATAAGATCTACCAACAAAAAAACACCTGCGTTCATGGGGCGGGAGGGGGCCTGGCGGTGCATTGAAGTCAATGGCACCGCAGCCAGGCCTCTCGCCCACAGTGCGATCGCCTGCACCCGGAACCCAGGCACATTAGTACCTGCGTTCTGGTCCAGTGCGATCCGCAAAAATGCTGCAAGCACTATTTTTGCAGATCACACAGGTCTGGAATGCAGGCACTAATGTGCCTGCATTCCAGGTGCGGGCGATCAAACTTTTGGCGGGGGACATGGCTGCAGTGCAACACCCTCCCGCCCCTGAACGCAGGGAGTCGGCCGGCTTGCATTCCAGTGCGTTCTAGAGGCACCGGCGTCCTATCCTCCCGCGGTGCTCGTGTGGCCGACGTTGCACACGGGGAGAGGTGTCTCACCCCTTTCCGTCTGCAGCGTCTGACACATTCAGCCGGCAGCTGCACAAGCACCGCGGGAGCATTGCCTATTTTTTTTACTGTTGGGGGGGCTTCCGGGAAATATTAGGGGTCTAAACAGCCCCCTGATATTTCCCTTTTAAAATAGAAAAAGAAATTGAGGACCTCAATTTCTTTTTCTGCAGCCTCTGTTCTAAATGAATGGAAAGCATTCATTCAGAAAATATTTACTATCACCAGTTTCTGAATGGGGTGTTGCCTCTGTACAGAGTGCTCCCCCCCATTGAAAAAACTCATGAATGAACAGGAAGTGATGTTTAGCGGCTCCTTCCTCCACCGACTGCAGCTTCACTTTTCCTCAGATCCCCGCTGCATACGGATGGGGGAGAGCAGCGGGGATCCAGAGAAGACAGGACATCACGATCTACCAGTGATAACTACGCGATCGACCGGTAGATCGCGATCGACCTAATGGGCACCCCTGTCTTACATCTTCTTTATTAGAAATTGCTGACATGCTGCCTTCATTAGGTGAGCTAATATAAAGCACCTTTCCCTCCAGAGTATGTTATGCTTCTTTATCCTGTACACTTACCATTCACAGATATTTTCAATGCAGCGCTGACATGATTTTATGAGCGCTGCATACATCATCTCATAAAGGATATCATTTAGAGAGTCTTAATGAGCTCTCAGCTGATTGCAGAACTGGCTAGAACAGTTATGATCCTTTTTAACTGAAATTTCTTTCTTTTTGGCAATTGTTTTATTTGCTGTATAAAGTCTAGAGACACATAGCATAGACTGGCCACACATTTCAGTTTTCTTATACAAGCTGCCATTTATTGAATTGTTTGAATAGTGCAAAAAAGAAAATATTTTACAAAAAACTTTAGAGCATAGTTGCATGTTAATATCGCTGAACTGCCTCATTGCCAACTCAGAAAAGCCATAGCTGTGAAGAGGAAGTGTCTCTTTTGAAAACTATGGGGTCTATTCACAAAGCTGCCGAGGGCAGCCGAGTGAATGACCGATCAGAAGTGAAGTGAGCCGAACACTGTTCGGCTATTCACTTCAGGCTGGTACGGCTGATTTCAGCCGTACATCGGCTGAAATCAGCCGTACATCGGCTTGCTTCGTGTGGCTTCGGATCAGCCGAACATGCTCAGCATGTTCGGCTGACCCGAAGTGCAGAAGGAGTTCGACTCAGCCGATCCAACATCTGGATCGGCTGAGCCGAACCTCCGGCAGGCTTCACACTGCTGTTCGGGCTATTCTGAAAGATCCCGAACAGCAGTGAGAGAATAGCCGAATGCCGCCGAGCGGCATTTGGCTCGGCTGTTCTGCTCGGTCCCTCAGAGGCACCGAGCAGAACAGAAAAAGAGTGAAAAAAGTAGAAAAAAGTAAATAGAAAACGATTGTGCAGAGCTAGCAGTGACAGCTAGCTCCGCCCAATAGTTTCCTATTGTCCGGCGGCTCTGCTGCTGTAAAAAAGTAAATAGAAAACAATTGTGCAGAGCTAGCAGTGACAGCTAGCTCCGCCCAATAGTTTCCTATTGTCCGGCGGCTCTGCTGCTGTAAAAAAATTGAAAACTCTAGCCGAAGGATCGGCCGAAGCTACGGCCAGATCCTTCGGCAGCTTTGTGAATAGACCCCTATGTGATTGCTGTCCTGCTGATCAACTGCAACTATGTTTTATTTTGTTGCTGAAAGTCTTTAGTGAGGCACAAGCCAAACTAGTCATCCTTTTTGGAATAGCCTCAACTAGTATTAACAAAAATGTAAAATGTGAATAAGGAAGCTTTTTTTTTTTTTTTTACAGTGTGTTGTATTCCCTAGTAACCGACCAGGCTTTAGTTTACAGTAAAATATTGAATTTTGGCTTTGGGTTATAGACACGTGTGAAAGAGATCAGCTTTATGTAAATAACCTTAGAGGTGTGTATTAAATCAACAGATGTAAAAAATTTAATAGTACAAGCTGCTTGTACAATCTAGGCCTCGTTCACACCACGAGCAGTGATGTGCCCGATTATGGCACATTAATGCCTGTGGTCCGTTCTGGTCAAAAAAAATTGTGCTTGCAGCATTTTTTCTGACCGGACCACAGTCATTAATGTGCCTTGCGTTCCATTGCAGCCGATTGCATTGCGGCCCTCCCGCCCCACAACAAACTGACGCGGCTGCAATGCGATCCAGTGCGTTCCGGACACAATCGAGGATGGTGTGAATGAGGCCTTATATTTACCTACAACTATATTTAAAGAGGGTTCTGCAAGCTGGATGTATATTGAATGGCTTATAAAGGTAGGTTCTTACACTATATAAATGTTGTTAAGTCTAAGAGATCCTACAATGGAACTGTAATTCCTGTAGTTATCCTAACACAGGAAAAGCATTTTGCAATCCCTTCTTTTATTAACATTATTATTAATAGTAGTAGTAGTAGTAGTATACAGGATTTATATAGCACCAACAGTTTTCACAGCACTTTACAAAATACTGGGAGACATACAATACAATAAAATACAATACAATACAATTCAGTAGGGTTAGGAGGGCCCTACTTGTTTTCTCCCACCTAACCATAGTAGATTATGCAGTCAGATTGTAACATGTTTGGTCTGCTAAACGCACCACAAAGATGAGTGTACCAATATCCTAAATTCTTAAGAAATTATTTTGTCGCAGCCTGAGACACGGAGGAGAAAGGCACTATTTGTAATTAGTGGTATGAGGCATAGCATGTACTGCAGAGATATGCAGCCACTGTGTGAAATACAGAGATATGAGGCACTGGGTATAATACAGAGATACGGGAGCACTGTATGAAATACAGAGATAAGAGACACTGCATGTAAAAGAGAGGTATAAATAACACTTTGTTATAGAGGCAAGAGGCACTGTGTGTAATACAGAGATAAATGGGTGTTTCATGTAATGGAAAGACATGAGATACTACATGAAATTCAGAGATATGAGGCACTTATTAGTCCCTAACCTGGATAGGTTTCCAGTCAAGCACAGGTGGTTAGTATTTGGAAGAAAAGTGCAACACCACACTGGAACATGCAGACTCAGGCTTGTGAGATTAAGCCCTGGTTCACACCTAGGCGTATTGCATATGCGCGTCTGTCGCGTGTTTTTTTACCGCGATTCGCGGTAAAAAAATCGCGCCACAGACGCGCGTTTCCGAGGGCTACTTGGCTGTATCCCAATGGAAACGCGCAATAAAAACGGCCCAAAGTAGTACATGTACCTTTTCAGGTGTGGGCCGTTTTGTAGCGCGTTAGGGACGGGCTGAAATACGCCAAGGTGTGAACCAGACCCATTGAATACAATGGGATTTAGATGTTTGAGCGTTTTGTAGAGCGTTCGTCGAGCGTAGAACGCGCTACAAAACGTTCAGGTGTGAACGAGGGCTTAAACCCAGTGCAACCAAGCAGGAATTATAACCACTCCACCACATTGCAACAACAGGTAGAACTAGAAAATACCAGTTTCTCCATGCAATAGGGGTTCAAATAAATGCTATACTTACCTTCCCCATTTCAAACTCCATACAGGCCATTACAATAATCTGCATAGAGAACAGGATATAAAACATGAGTTTAGGATCATAAATATTCTGCAGCACAAAAGTTAAGAGTTAGTGTTCATGGGCAACAGCAGCTTGCTTTAGGGCTCTTGCACATGGGCAGTGGCTCCTGTACACTGTAAATGCCAGGTTATAACCACTGGCAGAGGGCCCCAGGTAGTGCACAGCCACTCACATTAAAGTCAATGGCTGTACACTGTTGTCATCGGGTATATGCCATCACTAAAATCTTGGATGTACCCAGTCTATGTCTAAAATTTTACATACATGTACATGCACAGGTGTATTTGACCTGCAGTTGACTTCCTTCTGGTCTGCATTTGAGCTCCTAAGCTCCAATAAATTGCTTCACGCTGATTTTGCATCTCCATTGACTTGTATGAGAAGAGAAACAGTTCTGACATGAACAAAGGCCCATTAAAATAGGCCCTAACACTGGCACCTCTGTAGCTGGGTGAAGTGATGGTCTCGCTGTTCTCATACTATACTGCATCTGTAGCCCCATGCAAAAAAATAGCTGATCAAGCTCACCATACTGCAGCTGAAAAGTGTGCTCTCGATTTCAAAACGAATGTACTTATTTTTTAACATCTTACTTAACTAAAATCATTGTTTTGAATGGAAGCCTTGGCTATATTTGTTCCCCATGGTCCCTGTGTGTTGTAAAGTAGTCACTGCTCCAAGCTGACTCCCGTGATGCACTACAATCTCAATACAAATTAGTAAATTAAACATCCGGTGCTTGCACATTTGATAACCAAGTCAGAAATCAAAGCTCCGACAAGCACATAAGCTGCTTTTAACTTTATTGGCATGTCACAGTGTTCATTAAATGCTTATGTGCATATACTGTTAGATGCTGGGATTAACAAGAGAAATCCTTAGATTGCCCCATCCATGTGGATAGAAGAATCCTCGCTGCAAGTTGTATTCAGAAGCCACTGAACAGTTCCTGCCTCTGATTGGGTGCACACACTGTTCAGGTGATAATTTTCCACCTGGCTCTTTCAAAAACAGTCCATTGAAATTGTTTTGAATAACTAGGTTGTGCTGGCAGGGCTAACCACAGCTCAGATATTGGCCAATTCAGCAATAATTGGGTGACATTTGAGGTGCTGATGGCCAGCTTTAGTTGCCAAAACTCCAGCAGCTTTATATTTTATTATTGACATGAGATGGAATATCTTACCCCGACATTGTATTCCCAGATCATTCTCCAGAAGTCTACAACGGTACTTGGTAGGGGACCCTGGGTACCAATATATGCTCGAGGACAGTAAACACCCTGCAATAAAAAGAAGCATGCTCACATTGCCATATAAGCACACAACATTACCACGATGATTAGACATGTGCAGAATAATGGAATATATTGTCAGCACTACAAGAAAAGTTGCATTTGTCAGAACACCATGTTAATTTAATGTCACTCTGCTCCTGCAGGTGCCAAACATAAATAATTGCTGCCTAAGGCTTATTTCACATGGGCGCCTGTAGAAAGGATGTCATCGTTGAAAAACTGAACTTTACCTCTGTTCTGTCACAATCAGATCCATTTGGTTTTCTGGACCTGGAAGCAGTCAGGGGGTAACCAGATGTAAATGGACGCGCATCCTTTTGGCTGCCCAGGGCGTAGTATGGGCGAGGCGACTGAGGCACTCGCCTCAGGTGCGGGGAGGGCCGGCTCCCAGGGCTCAGCGTGGCAGGGAGAAGTGGGGCAGCATGGCTGAGCGGCTCAGGATGGAGAGCGTGAGGATTGGTAAATATCAGTGATATTTACCGATCCTCTTTGTGCAGAACAAACACCGGAGTGATCAGCTGATCACTCCAGTGTTTGTAAATAACTGGGGACACATAGTACTATGGGGGTTATTTACAAAGCTATCCGAAGGATCAGCCGTAGCTCCGGCTGATCCTTCGGCTATCCTCGGCCGCTGAGCCGAAGGGCTGCTGTACGGGCTATTCATTATGGCCCGTACAGCTCCGAAGTTGGCCAAGCAGCTCGGTCGACCCGAAGGCATATGCTTCGGCTGGACTGAACTGAGGTGACAGCCGAACTGGGCCAAACGGCCGGCCATTGGCCGGGCGAAAGTCTGCTACTGACTGCTGATCTGTCATCACAATGTGATATCACGGCGGCTCCGCCGAGTTCTCCGTGTGTAATGACAGATCAGCGTCCCTTGGTTACCTGGTAACCAGGGGACGCTGATCTGTCATTACACATGAAGAACTCAGCGGAGATATCACGGCCGGCTCCTGCCCAGTTGTTCTTTATTGACCGGGACCTTCCCTAGCAGTTCCCGGCCAAAAGGAAACAGTTGGGTGGAGCTAGCTGCCACCGCCCAATTGTTTTCTACTTTTTTTCACTTTTTCTCTTTTGCTCGGTACCACAGAGGTACAGAGCGGAATAGCCGAGCCGAAAATGCCGCTCGGCGGCATTCGGCTAGTCACTCACTGCTGTTCGGCCCCTATGAGAATAGGCCGAACAGCAGCGAGTAGCCTGCTGGAGGTTTGGCTCAGCCGATCCAGATCGGTTGAGTTGAACTCCTTCTGCACCTCGGGTCGGCTGAAAGACTGAACATGTTCGGCCAACATGAAACAAGCCGATGTACGGCTGATTTCAGTCGATGTACGGCTGAAATCAGCCATACAAGCCAGAAGTGAATAAGCTGTCAATGTGTGTTGTAAAGTAGTCACTGCTCCATGCTGACTCCCGAGATGGACTACAATCTCAATACAAATTAGTAAACTAAACATCGGGTGCTTGCACATTTGATAACCAAGTCAGCAATCAAAGCTCCGACAAGCACACAAGCTGCTTTTAACTTTATTGGCATGTCACAGTATTCATTAAATGCTTATGTGCATTACTGGACTAAAGCTGGCCATATACTGTTAGATGCTGGGATTAACAAGAGAAATCCTTAGATTGCCCCATCCATGTGGATAGAAGAATCCTTCGCTGCAAGTTGTTGTATTCTGAAGCCCCTGAACAGCCAGTTATGAATCAACAGGAAGTGCTTTACATCACTTCCTGTTCATTCATGAGTTTCTGAATGGGTAGTAGCACTTAGTACAGAGGCTTCTCGCATTCCGAAACTGGTTGATAGTAAATATATCTAATGGGAAGCCTCTGTACGTTCCTTTCATTCAAAACAGAGGCTGCAGAAAAAGAGATATGTGTCCTCAATTTCTTTTTCTATTTCAAAAGTGAAATATCTGGGGGTTGTTTAGACTCCTTCTACAGCTCTATAGCTGCCCATACACTAACATTTAGCTTCTGATCAGAGCTGCCTGAAGAACTGACAAGGGGATTTAATTGGACCGCCTGTTTAAAAAAGTCATTCTGTAAAGTAATGTTAATTAAATGAGCTTTCTGTTTCAATCTGCAACCATCTGATTTTCTAAAATGTCCAAAAAATTCAAACATCACTTGTTTATAACTAAGACTAGTCTATTGATCACCCCCAGAAATGTAATTTCCTACTTATATGATGTATTCACTGCAGACCTTCTTCTTTCTCAGAAAGTGACTAGGTGAGTGAAAAGCACTCACCTCATAGTTCTCCTTTAAATGTATGAATCAGTTTTACCCAAATGGCTATAGCTAAAATTATGCAAATGAAATCTGGGCAAATCCTATTACTGTATATCTAGATTTCATACACTGACAGTTAGTTATTGTGCTGAAAACCTGGGCATAACATACAATACAAATTACTACAATATATCTGCAAATATATACAGACCTATATAGTAGACTTTTGGTTTAATCCAGGGTTCTTGAAGTAAATCACTTATGCGCACTATGACTTATTTTAAAGTGGTATTAAATTTTAAATGATTTTAAGTTATTTGCTGATTAAATCATTTACAATGAATGCTGCTCCTTGGTGTTTAAAAGTTTTAGTTTCCTGCAGAATTAGCTGGTTCCCTGTGCACTGGCCCTGATATCTTGTAAATATATAACATGGGTGCAAAAAATGAAAAAAGGGCCTCAGTCATGAAGGGGTTAAGAGTGTAGCCCTGTTTCGAGGGGGGGGTCATGTAAGATGACTGTCTCCGATCAACTACCGCTGCTGACCTGTGGGCAACCAAAAGTCCTGAGCCTCCGCTAAGTGGGAGTAAAGGGGCTGTGAGCAATTGTACTGGCAGTGCCTCCACCCAACTGGGCCTTGTTATGTACAAGTGGGACCCCCATATGAGATAACCTTGTCCCCAAGTGTAAGTACTCACATAAGTCCTCCTTGCAGTAGTAATGAGCTCGAGAGTCCATGGATGCCTTTTAAACATTTATTGTAGAACTTGGAATAACAATGATAGATAGGTGTGCTGGAATACTCGAAATGCTGGTGATATAGTAGCTGCACTTCTAGAAAGGCGTACAGATCCTAGTGGAAGGTCCATCTTCTCCCTTTTGCCAAAAGTGTCTCCATTCCCTCAGAGGTTCCAGTGTATACTCTGCTTCAGGATATATTATAGCCTGGACCAGTGGAGGTTCCGGTGGTGACTCCAGTGTCCCCATGACCTTTGTTAACATGGGTTAGGTCACTGTAGTTGATCCAGCAAAATCTGATGGCACATGGCATTCCATGCGGTTAAGCCTTGAGGGCCTAGCCACCCAGCACCTGAGCACCAACCTCCCAACAGGGGAGAGGCAGGAACAAAACTACCCCAGTTCTGAGCATGCTCATGGGTTTTGCTATAGCCAATCCCTCCTACTATGATGTTTACTGTACTGATTGGTCCCCACAGAACTACTGTCACATGCTGCCACTCCAGCACAGTACTCTGTCACAGCAAAGTCTGGTAGACGAAGCACAACTCATGAGCACACCCCACCCTAATAACTAATTTGGAAACCCAACTTAAGGTGCCCATACACTGCACGATTCTCGTGTGAATGAAGACGTGCGACCGTTTCTGCTGTACGGTCGCACGTCCTTTGTCTTAGGAGCATGCTAGAAAACCATCCGAAAATCTTTTTCGGCTGGTTTGAACGGTGCTTGGGAGACAAATGCCGAACGAGCCGGTGTGCGCTCGCACACACTGCCCGTTCAGCATTGCAGTCATCGGAAGCCCGCCCCTCAGCTTGTTTGCTCCCTATGTGATAGCAATAAAGTTAAGTGAAAAAAAGGTTTAAAAAAATGAGTTACAAAAAAAATTAAAAGTCACATATCAAAGCAATTAAAAACAATGTAAAAAAAATTAAAGTCCCCCGCCCCCACATGCACACGCAAACATGCGTCGAGTCCGCCTACGTGTGAAAACGACGATTACATCCATTGCGCTGCACATGTTACATATCGCCGCGAACGTCGGAGTGAGAGCAATAATTCTAGGGCCATTAATCACTGTTAACACTAAACTTATGAGCGGTAAAAGCTTTTTTTTTTTTAATTGGTTTAATTGTATTAAGCTCAACTAAACACATTACCAAGACAGACAGAGCCGTGCCAATTCAATTTACAGGTCTGATCTGATTAAATAAGGAGGGACATGGACATTCCTGGACAGCATGAGAAGCAGCTCCGGTGACTGGCGGCTTGCGGCGACGAATGAGCGCCTTAGTAGTCGGGTCCTTCCTTCTTCAGGTTCTTGTAGTCGACGGTCTCGTTGTAAAACTTGTACTGGTAGTTTGGGCCGCGCTTATTCCAGGGCTCTGGGTTGTTCTTCTTGTCCCAAGCGATTTCTGGGCTCCTCATAGTCACTCGCAAAGCGTACAGAAGTGAACCAACACCCCCACATCCCACGAACAAGAACAGAGGAATCAAGCTGGGGTGTTTCGGGCGTGGGTCAACATAGTGTGGAACATGATGGCGGTCTGCTTTCTCCTCGACGCTGCACACGGATTCCTTCACTGCAGTACCGGTAAAAGCTTTTAAAGCGTCGGCTATGGTCAATTTTGGGTATGGTAGTTTTAACTGGTAGGTTTAACTGAACCGAAGGGCTCAGGCGGCCGAAGCAAGCTGAAGGATCAGCCGAAGCTACGGCTGGATCCTTCGGCTCTGTCATGAATAACCCCCATTTGTTTTTGCCCCATTCTTATAACTCACACAGAAAGATTATAACTGCAGTTTCGCTGAAGGAAAAAGCTATGCAACGTTTTTATTAATAGACCACTTTTTGTTAACAGCAAGCAATAACTCAATGTTGTAGTAATAGCGTGGATAGATAGGAGAGCCCTCCGCACACCTTGCAGCAGTCAAGGCCAATAAAGAAGATGGTGCTCGCAGTGACAATCACAGATGGCGATGTGCAAACACAAAGCAGAGAAGTAAATCACCAGCACTCAGCGATATAGTTCAATATGTCCATTTATTGGACAAAGACGTCACAATAGGAAGAGCCAACGTTTCAAGACCGCACAAGGTCCCTTCCTCAGGGCAGAAAGACGTAACATTAAACACCACATATATACCCGATGAGGTTCACCAATTAGCTGTAAAAAACCCCACTGTGACATCATAATGCCATCCATTGATAAAAATATTCTCTCTGGCTCTTTTGATGGTATTCTAAAAATTTTTTTGCAAATGGCCATCCATTGATAAAAATATTCTCTCTGGCTCTTTTGATGGTATTCTAAAATTTTTTTTGCATTTTTGTAAAGATAAATGATATATTTTTATATTGATAATCCATATATATGACTTATTAATTCTGTATAATGGGCCTATACATTGTCAATGGTTTGGCTAGTGTATTATTCACATAATAATACATATGCTGTTACTCTTTTTGTTATTGCTGTTCTGTATTTGTAAACCTGCTATTTCTTTTATTATATGTTGCACTTATATTTTGTCACCCGCCATTTTGATGTTTTGCAGTGCTGATATATGGCATTCTCTTGTTTTCCCCACACTCGATTCAGCACACGAGTGTGCTGCCCTGATGCGTGCGCTCCGCGATTACCAGAAGAGTGAGAGATGCTTCTCCTCGTTTCCTTGGTAATGGATAGCGCGGATTGTCTGCGTCGGCGCATCGGGACGGGGGCGGAGACTCATGCGGTTACCTGCGATCTTTGATACAAACACAGACTCTATTAGCTTTACCTGCTTTATTGCTGCTTTGCCCTTCACACTGCATCCTGAACACCAGTCTGTTACTTGGTATGGTACACTCTTTATTCTATTGCCTATACTGTGATACCAGCTGATGCATTTATTGTCACAGTGAATGGAAAAAGGAACATCAGATTATGATTTTTTTTTTCTTTTTTAGAATATTTATTCTAAAAAAGGTATTCTAAACGGTATTCACATCTTACATCAAAATATAAACATTATTTTATACATATATAACCCTTACAACATAATTTTCCTCTACATTCTTAAAAATAATTTACCTCTATATGTCATACATTACCATAACATATCCCTCCCTCCCTCCACCCCCTCCCCAGGGAAGAAAAGAAAAAGAAGAAAAAAAAACAGGAACCACGGAATTTTTCTTATCAATGTGGAACTAGACTTTCGATTTTACATCTTATTTTATAGTCTCTAAAAGGTATTTCCGGACTTCTGCTGAGTTAATATATTCCCTCCAAGGTCCCCACTTTTCTATGAACCCCATATATCTATCATTCAGGCGGCCTTTGGGTTCCTCCATATGCATGGTATTATTCAATTCCAGTACCTACTCCCACACCTGGAGTATATCTGATGTCCTCCAATACCGCAGGATTATTGCCCTTGCTGCTGCCAATATATGGCACAGCAGTCAGTGGCGTAACAATCGCCATAGCGACCCAGGCGGCCGCTATGGGGCCCAGGCACAGGGGGGACAGACACAGCTCAGCAGCGGCCAGTGCGCATTTCCCCTCATAGTCGCTGCGGAGCTGTGTCAGTGACAGCCAGCCGCTGCGGCAGATGAGTGTTCGGAATGGAGGAGGCGGGGCCCTAAGAGCAGAGCAGGTGGGGCCAGTGATGGGACCTAAGAGCAGGTGGGGCCAGTGATGTAAGAGAAGGCGGGGCCCGTCGATAGCAGAGGAGTCGGGGCCCGGCGACCACAGAGGCGCTGACAGGTAAGAGATCTCAGACCCTGCAGAGCCCACTATAGAGAGTCTATGGTGGACTCTGCAGGGTCACTCTCCGCTGGGGCTCTGCAGGTGGCATAACTAGCAATCACGGGGCCCTATACAAAATTTTGCTATGGGGCCCTGTGATTTCTAATTACACCCCTGACAGCAGTCCTTTTTTAAATTTTGTTACCTTACCCTGATGCATTGACAATAACGCCACCTCAGCCCTGTCAATTGACACCCTAAATTAACGATTGATCTCCAGTATTGACTTAGTTGTTGACATGACCACCGTATACTGTATGTACCATTGTTTCCTCTTCCCTGCCATATCTCCAACACAACTTTGTAAATTGAGGATTTATCCTATGTATTATTGTTGGGCATCTGTACCATCTAGTTAATAATTGAAAGTGTCTCTCCTGTGTTTTAAAGGGGTTCTAAACCCTCCGGTTTGTTTTTTTGCCTATATCTACTGCTAGCAAGCAGTAGATATAGGCAAAAAGTAAAAAAAAAAACGCTTTAACAGCGTTTTACACTTACCCTGTTTTCGTCGCGCGCTCCCGCCCGAGAATCCCAAACTGCTCGGGCGGCCACAAAGCATCTTAGGGCGGGGGCATGTGCAGTTCAGATTTTCGGCCGGGAGACGAGCAGAGACGCAAGGTAAGTCTAGACGTGTGCACACCGCTGGATCGGAAGTGCCTGCAAGCAGAGAGGAGTCAGTGCTGGATTGGAGAGCCGCTGCACCACTGGAGGGACAGATGAAAACACCAGGAAAGAAGAGGAAGATCTGATTAAGAAACCTCATTTAAGGTAAGTGCTAACATTAACATTGGGGGGAGGGAAACTTTTTTTTACTTTAATGTCACTTTAACTGCCATACTTGCTTTAAAAGTTAGATAGTACACTTTATTCCAATCCTCTTCTGCCGCTTAGAATCCTAGTTCACGTTCCCAGTCCTTAATGTAATACAGGGATGTTGGGAACATCTTGGTCACTAAGATATTATATAATCTGGAAACCATGTGTTTACGCCCCGCCTTATTCAGACATATATCCTCAAATGGAGTCAGGTCTCTGAGTACAATGCCTGGCACGCAGAGGTCTGAATATAAATATTTAAGTTGTAAATATTCTAACCATCTGCCCTTACTGGGTGTATTAGCTGGAAGTAATTCTAATAGGGGACATAATCCTGCTGCAATAATGGCCTGTATCATTGGAGAGTGCTTCATCCTCTCCCACTTCAGAAACCTTCTACTCTCCATTCCCTGCGGGAGATCTGGATTTCCCATAATGGGCATTAGTGGACCCACATATGTAGATATCTCATACTTTCTAACCATTATATCCCAAATGTTTAACACAGCAGCGATTATTGGAGATCAGGTCTATAACTGGCACACTGTGTAGGATCTTTCTGGTCCTTATGTATTAATGTAATATAGGCCTTCTGACTTTGTTGGGAAAATATACAATCATCCTCAATTTCATTAAACATTCTATGCATGATTGGGGCCAATTCCTCTATGAACTGTCTGTAGAATGCTCCTGTCAATCCATCTGCACCAGGGCTCTTCCCCAACGGCATTGAGTGTATTGCCCCTGTTATCTCCTCCAATGAGAATGGTATATTCAGTGATTCTATCGTTTGCCTATCTAACTGAGGTAGGGCCATCAGGTTTACATAGTTTAGTATCCCCTCTTGTTCTACCCTCTTGTCCCGTATCGATCTATTCACCCTTAAATTATAGAAGCTCTTATAGTACCTATGGAAGACCTCTGCTATCTGGTCTGAGGAATGTAGCATGCCCTGTACAGGGCAGCGTATTTTTGGTATATACGTACGACCCTGTCTATCTCTGATCGAGCGTGCTAGTTGCCTACTGCTCTTATCTCCAAATTCATACATTGTATGTTTTACGCATTCTTTGTGACGTTGATACCTTAGATCTAATCTTTCATGTAATTCTACTCTCTTTTGTAATAATTTTTGAAAAACATCTATATCAGCTTTACTTTTATGTCTACATTCTAATAGATGTATCTCCTCCAACAGAGCTCTAATTATTTTATCTTTCTCCCTCTTGACATGCGCCCCATGGGACACCAACACCCATCAAATGACTCCCTTCAAAGCCTCCCATTTTATTGGGAGTATAGTGGTGTCATGTTGATGATCTATTATAAAGTTTTTATAACAACATCTTGTATTAAGGTTTCATTTAGTCTCCACATAGCTTGCGGTTTTCATGTATTCGGGGGTGTGATTGTGAAAAATATTGGGGCATGGTCCGACCAGATCTGGGCTCCTATATTTGCTTGTATTTGCCTACTTATTAAACAGTGGGAGACAAAAAATTATCTATTCGACTATAAGTTAAATGTGTCAGTGAATGGCAAGTGTAATCCCTTTCGGGGGCGTGGCTAGGCCTGGGCCCCAACTTGCACTGTTGGATAGCCGCCCTATACTCACGTCCTACTGCTGCTGTGAATGTCAATGAAGCTCACTTTAGTTATTTCCCACTGACTAATGGTACTAGACAGGGCTGCCCTCTATCCACATAATTTTCATCCTCACCCTGGAACCCCTTCTGTGTTCTGTCCGAGGGAACACAAAGTGGCTGCCTTCGCAGACGACCTCCTCTTCTTCTTCCCTGATCCTTTGATCCTTCCACATCTTCTTCACGTCTTTGACCAATATGGTCTATTCTCCAATTTTAAGGTCAACCTTTCTAAATCTGCTGCACTAGCCATTACTCTGCCAGCGACGACAGTTTCCTTGCTCAGGACCCATTTGCAGTTCCACTGGGCCACGACCCACGTTAAATACCTTGGGACAATGCTTATGCTGGACCACACTCATCTATAAAACTCTAACTATGCCCCTCTACTTCTTCACATTAGCCAGGAGCTGACCCGCTGGCATGGTCTGTACCTGACTTGGTTCGTCAGATGTAACTCGGTCAAGATGACCATTCTCCCGAAATTGCTATTTCTTATGCAAGCCCTGTCTATCCGTCTACCATTTGTGTTTTTCCTCAGAATCCGACGTCTGTTAACCACATTTGTCTGGTCTGGTCGTCCCCCCAGAATAAGTCACCGTGTCCTCTCGATGCCTAAACGGCACGGAGGGGTCGGTCTCCCTGACATCTCCCAGTACTACCCGGCAGTCCACCTCGCTAGAGTGGTGGACTGGACGAGTAGTCGAGACTGCAAACAATGGAATTAGAGGAACACAAAGTGCCCATCATGTGCCTGCCGTGGATTACTGCTCCCCTCCGTATATCCTTGGCTTCTCACCCTACTATCGGGGCTAATCTGCGGGATGCCAGAGAGACATTTAGGACTTCTTCTGTCTCTCCATTCCCCTCCCCCATGACCCTTTTGCGAGGGCTCTACTTGGCTAAGAAGTTCCACCTACTGGACCTAAGATGTAAGATATCATGTTGCACTGCCATTAATTTTCAGTGACACCCCGATGCACTAAGGAAATCTAGCTTCAACGCACAAAGTTTGCAGCGCACCACATTATTAACACACTATTGTACACTATGGTGCATAGGAAATAATTCTGGTGAAATGGAATTAAGAGGCAGAAAGAGCTTTTCAAGAGCTGAAGGCAGTAATGGGGACCAGTGTTTCCCCCCCCCCCCCTTCAAACAAAAATTACTTGTAAGTCCTGGA
>NW_017307669.1:301586-306232 GCF_000935625.1 Nanorana parkeri | reverse complement strand
AGGTTTCCCCCCCCCCCCCTTCAATCAAGAATTACTTGTCAGTCCTGGACCATATTAGTCTGGAACTGACCTGAGTGTAGTTCATGTATTCATTTACAGGTATTTATACAGTACCAACAATTTGCACAGTGCATTACATACTGCACATTAACATCAGTCCCTGCCCCCAAGGAGCTTACAATCAAAGGTCTCTATCTCACATGCATAAATACAGGGCCAATTTAGACAGGAGCCAATTAACATACCAGCATGTCTTTGGAGTATGGGAGGAAACCCACACAAGCACAGGGAGAACATGCAAACTCCTTGCAGATAGTGATCTGACTGGGACCAGGGACCCCCAGTGCTGCACGGCCAAAGTGCTGGACACTAAGCCCCGGTTCCTTAGACAAGCAGGCGTTTTCTTTGTTTTATGATATAGGCTTGTTCTACAAATCCCTCCTGCATTGAAGCTGTGTTTTTTTCTGGGATTGTTCTTCCATATATGTATATTACATACATATCATCCATAGGTATATTGAAATATATATTGTAATAAGTACCTTGATAAAATTAGCATTGATAAAATCTGTATCTTCATCAGATGTTATCAGAGAGAGTTTCACACGACTATGGTCAACTGGAATACAAAAATAGGCAGAGATATGTGAGCAGAACGTGCCAGAACATTTGCTTTCATTTCACAGTGCTGGTTTTTGGTGCATGATGCATGTCTTGAAAATAATATACAGCAAATATATAACATTTGTATAGAATATGTGCCTCGTTTGTGTCAGATACTTGGCGTATGTATGTAACAAATACCTAATAACATTTCTTTGTCAATTATGGATGTCCCTCCATAAAGAACAAAGGACAAAAATACATTTTCAAAGCCACTGACATTAGGAGTCATTGGGATCTTGACCTTGTACACTGCACCAGATTTGTACAGAAAAAAAGTACATAAACTGAATTTTAAAGCATAGGTAAAGCCAAATCTTAGAGTAGCGAAAGGTTATACAACCCCTGTCAGGTAATTTTTGGTTGCCGGTGTCCTGCTGGGGAGATTTCCCATCACTTCCCGTGCAGGAAACAGGAAAAAGTGAAGGAAATTCATATCTTAGAGATTTGTGATCAGAACAGGTGTCCCAATTTGAGGACTTTCTAGACAGAAAGTCCTCAAATTGGGGCACCTGTTCTGATTGACAATAGTCACCATGAGAAATAGAGGGATGAATCTCCCCAATGGGGACACAGGCTACAATTAAAATTGACAAGGATTTAAACCTCCCCTTCAGTATTCAAGAATAAAATGCCTGAGGTCTGCAGGGCATTGGTGCTGCTGGCATGAGGTCTGCAGGGCATTGGTGCTGCTGGCTTGAGGTCTGCAGGGCATTGGTGCTGCTGGCCTGAGGTCTGCAGGGCATTGGTGCTGCTGGCCTGAGGTCTGCAGGGCATTGGTGCTGCTGGCCTGAGGTCTGCAGGGCATTGGTGCTGCTGGCCTGAGGCCTGTGGGGCATTGGTGCTGCTGCTCTGAGGTGTGCAAAGCATTGGTGCTGCTGGCCTGAGGTCTGCAGGGCATTGGTGCTGCTGGCCTGAGGTCTGCAGGGCATTGGTGCTGCTGGCCTGAGGTCTGCAGGGCATTGGTGCTGCTGGCCTGAGGTCTGCAGGGCATTGGTGCTGCTGGCCTGAGGTCTGCAGGGCATTGGTGCTGCTGGCCTGAGGTCTGCAGGGCATTGGTGATGATGGCCTGAAGTCTGCAGGGCACTGGTGGTGCTCTGAGATCTGGCATTCAAAGTATGCATTGGTGCTGGTCTGAGGTCAGCTGACAGTAACATCCTACAGGCCAGAGATAGCACAACTGAACCATGAAATAAAGACACAGGGATCACACTAAAAAAGTCCACTTTACTTTTCAGCACATGTAAATATGAACATGTTTTGTGTGTGCACCAGTTATTAAATGTTTTCCCTTATAGTTGTGCTGCTACTGGCGGAGTAAACACATTAAAATAATTAGTGAGTTTAACTTACTATTGGCAGTACAGCTAGGAGTGAAAAAAATTAACTGCAACTAACACTACAGCGTGCTATTGTTCACTGGCACTCGGTTGTCTCATGGTTTCAAAAATGGCACTTGGTGTGTAAAAAGTTGCTGACACCTGATATAGAGGGTTGTATATATGAATATAACATGTATGCATTGCAGTGATCCAGCTTTAAAGTGACACTAAATTTGGGAGTGAAGTCTTAAAAATGCATTCAAGTATCTCAACTATTAACAAAAATGTATCTTATTTATGTATCACTCAACAATAGATCCTCAAATCATCTCTGAATTGGTGCTGACACTGTCCTTCCTTCTGGAGGGTGGCTACTTTTGTTCCCCATGGTCCCTGTGTGTGTTGTGTGCTACAAGCTCACTCCTGTGATGGACTACAATCTTATTACAAATTAGGAAAATGAAACATGGGATTATAGTTCATGCATTTTTAAGATTTAACTCTTGAGTTTAGCATCATGACCTACAATTAATGGTAAGTCAGCAGAAAGATGCATACAGCAGTCTTAATCAATGCAAGATTCATGAAAAGGTCACCATAATTAAGCATGCTGATAATTGTGGCATGGTTACAGCTGAAAGAAGTTAACATTGAAATCCACCATTTGCTTGAAAGCCATTCATGCAGTAACAGTGGGACCTTCTCTGGCAATCTGTTACCAAGTTTTCCCACGACTGGAAGTGGCAATTACAGATTTCTCCTACAGCACCACCTGTTGATGAAACTGGGTGATGTAAGAATTGTTGCATGTCAATACACTGAGCAACAGCAGGATAGATGTAGAAATTTTCCATTTCCATTTTTTTTTAAATTTATCTCAAGATTTTATAAAATTAAAATTGTAAAGTCAAAACAAAACCAACATGTATGTCATTTTAAATAATAATGTTTTTTGATGTGACAGGGTTCTTCCACTCACATGGAAGGATGTCTTTATAGCGATTCTTCTTGAAGTTCTCAGCACTTTCCGCAGCCTTGGTGGTATAATTGCTATCTGACTTGTGCTTTGCAGATTGTCTTTTCAGATTCTGTTGTAAAGTAAAAACATTGTTAGCTATGTCGTGACATTGCAATAGATATGCATAGCTCCAGATTAATGAAATTAATTAAGTTGAGGTTTTGTTTTAAAAGGAGGCATTGATGAAATACTTCCAGTCATCTCATTACATTTCAGCATTTAATTAGCAGTTATCTGCAGTTATTGAAATATTCTTAAAGCGTGATGCTCTTTTCTTTTACTATATCTATATTGACAGTACTGCTAATGCAAAAGAACAAGGTAAATGCAGAGTTGGCTATTAAAGAACTGTGTTTTGGTTTTTCTAGGGTAGACCTACTTAGTTATTTAATTATGAAATGGATATATATCGATCTATATATATACACAAACTGAGTGGCCAGATTATTATGACCACCTGACGTTTGTAGGCAAATTAGCTATAATTTTGCGCTGAAGTTGCTAGAGGGCCAGACCATTATAAATAGGGAAGCAGGTTGTTTACCACGACAGTAGAAGTGATTTCTTTTCTGGAGATATGGGTAAATAACGCAATTTAACAGCCTTTGAACGTGGGATGATTGTTGGCGCTCAGAGCCATGGAGCGAGTATCAGCAAAACAGCAGAATTTGTTAAATGTTCAAGAGCAGCTGTTTAAAGACTCGACTGTCAGCCAAAAATCTGGGTCTGAACGTGCAAATTGTGGCTGTCAGCGACTAGTCAATGTTAGGGCAGAATGGAGAGTGGCAAGACTGGTACAAGACAACAGAAGGGCAACAGTGCATCAAATTACTGCAGATCTTAATCAGGGTCCCTCTCAAATGATCTCTGAACGCACTGTTCGCCGTACACTGCATCGTATGGGATATGGAACCCGAAGGCCTGTTCGAACACCTTTGCTGTCTGCAGTTAACAAGATAAAACGTCTCCAATCCGCACAGGAACATAAGGATTGGACAGTCGAGCATTGGAAAAAAGTCATGTGGTCCGATGAATCAATTGAGCATTTGTGGGACGAAGTTGAAAGAGCCATCAGGCAGCTGGTTCCACAACCATCAAATCTCACAGAGCTGGACAGTGCTATTCATCAGGCATGGTGTCAGATTCCTCGCATCACCTTTCAACATCTCGTGGAGTCAATGCCAAGAAGAATCGCCGCAGTATTGAAGGCAAAAGGTGGCCCAACGAAGTACTCATGGGGTGGTCATAATAATCTGGCCACTCAGTGTATATATATACTGATGGTTTGTCCACATCATATTTAATTCTGCTGACACCTTAAAACTCCAATTTTTCTACTGCTTAGAAATCTTTTTTAAAACACGTGTTGTTGCAATGTATTGCATTATATTATTGACTGTTTATTTGTGCTCTTGGCATGTTCCCTTGTTTCTTCTCCTTTTTTGTGCCAGTCAGTACGGTTCCTAGCTAAACACTCCCTGCTCCCTTATGCTTGTCCAGTTTGATTTCCCTTTCATCAGAGAGATAGGGCTTAGAAAAAAAGACTGAAAAAAAAAGGGACCACAACCCGAACAAAGGGAAATATACACCTCTCCCAGGACCCATCTTCTGGCATCCTGTACATACCCCCCCCCCCCCCCCCT
>NW_017307669.1:252616-301295 GCF_000935625.1 Nanorana parkeri | reverse complement strand
ACTGAGTGGCCAGATTATTATGACCACCTGACGTTTGTAGGCAAATTAGCTATAATTTTGCGCTGAAGTTGCTAGAGGGCCAGACCATTATAAATAGGGAAGCAGGTTGTTTACCACGACAGTAGAAGTGATTTCTTTTCTGGAGATATGGGTAAATAACGCAATTTAACAGCCTTTGAACGTGGGATGATTGTTGGCGCTCAGAGCCATGGAGCGAGTATCAGCAAAACAGCAGAATTTGTTAAATGTTCAAGAGCAGCTGTTTAAAGACTCGACTGTCAGCCAAAAATCTGGGTCTGAACGTGCAAATTGTGGCTGTCAGCGACTAGTCAATGTTAGGGCAGAATGGAGAGTGGCAAGACTGGTACAAGACAACAGAAGGGCAACAGTGCATCAAATTACTGCAGATCTTAATCAGGGTCCCTCTCAAATGATCTCTGAACGCACTGTTCGCCGTACACTGCATCGTATGGGATATGGAACCCGAAGGCCTGTTCGAACACCTTTGCTGTCTGCAGTTAACAAGATAAAACGTCTCCAATCCGCACAGGAACATAAGGATTGGACAGTCGAGCATTGGAAAAAAGTCATGTGGTCCGATGAATCAATTGAGCATTTGTGGGACGAAGTTGAAAGAGCCATCAGGCAGCTGGTTCCACAACCATCAAATCTCACAGAGCTGGACAGTGCTATTCATCAGGCATGGTGTCAGATTCCTCGCATCACCTTTCAACATCTCGTGGAGTCAATGCCAAGAAGAATCGCCGCAGTATTGAAGGCAAAAGGTGGCCCAACGAAGTACTCATGGGGTGGTCATAATAATCTGGCCACTCAGTGTATATATATACTGATGGTTTGTCCACATCATATTTAATTCTGCTGACACCTTAAAACTCCAATTTTTCTACTGCTTAGAAATCTTTTTTAAAACACGTGTTGTTGCAATGTATTGCATTATATTATTGACTGTTTATTTGTGCTCTTGGCATGTTCCCTTGTTTCTTCTCCTTTTTTGTGCCAGTCAGTACGGTTCCTAGCTAAACACTCCCTGCTCCCTTATGCTTGTCCAGTTTGATTTCCCTTTCATCAGAGAGATAGGGCTTAGAAAAAAAGACTGAAAAAAAAATTCTGCATTTTGATGAAGTCTACCGGGCCTGTGCTCCACGAGATACCTGAATTCCTGCAGAGCCAGGAACCATCGGGCCATCCTGGCATTCGTTCCCTTACTCTGTCGCAACCAGGTCAATGGAGCATGGTCAGAAACCAGCCTAAACTTCCTTCCCAACAAGTAATATCTAAGGGAATCCAAAGCCCACTTTATGGCTAGACATTCCCGCTCAATTATGGCATAGTTCCTTTCAGCCGCGGTCAACTTCCGACTTAGGAAGACTATCGGATGCTCTTCTCCATAGATGACTTGTGACATAACAGCTCCCAATCCCACATCAGAGGCATCTGTTGCTCAACAAATTCCTTTGAAAAGTCAGGAGCTACCAATACAGGGTGTTAGCATAGTGCCAATTTGAGCTCCTGAAAGGCCTTTTCTGCATCCGCATTCCACTGAACCATGACCGACTTCCGACCTTTAGTCAAGTCGGTCAATGGTGCAGCCAGGGTCTTATTAAAACGTTCCACCAAACCATCCGTCTGTGGATGGTAGACTGATGTGCGCAACTGCTTAATCTCAAATAGTTAGCACACATCTGCCATAACTCTTGACATGAATGTCGTTCCCTGGTCCGTCAGCAGCTCCCTAGGAAAACTGGTCCTCGAAAACATCTGAAACAGCTCACGAGCAATCGTTTTGGAGGAGGTGTTCCGCAAGGGTATCGCCTCAGGGTACCGGGTGGCATAATCGAGGATCACCAATATATACATATGACCCCGAGCCGACTTTACCAGGGGACCCACAATATCCATTGCGATCCGTTCAAATGGGACCTCAATTATAGGCAGAGGGACTAGAGGGCTACAAAAGTGCGTTATCGGGGCGGTTAACTGACAGGTGGGACAAGAGGTACAGTACTTCCTAACCTCTGCTTTCAGACCTGGCCAGTAGAACCAGTTGGTGATACGCGCCTCCGTTTTCTCAGTTCCCAGGCGTCCCCCAAAACATCATTATGTGCCAGGTCAAGAACCTTTCTTCTATACGTTTGGGGTACCAACAACTGTTCTACAACCTCGTCACGTAATTTGGTGACTCTATAAAGTACATCATGATTGCTTGCAAAGTAAGGCCATCGCTCATTTGCACCAGGCTCCTGGGAAATTCCGTTTATGACAACCACCTGTTCCCATGCTCGGGCCAAAGTAGGGTCCTGTTTTTGGGCCGTTCCAAAATCCCCCTTGGTAACTTCCAAATCAGGCAGAGCAGGAGTAGAGGTGGTTTCCTCCTCATCTTCCACAAGCATAACCTGCAAGGGAAAAGTTTCGTCCTCCTCAGAGGTCGACTCGGACCCTGAACCTGGTGTATCTGCATCAATGACAGGATTATCATTACCAACAAAATCATGAACATTATCATCAACATCTATTAGTTCAGGCAGTTCTGTGTTATTCTCCTCAGCCTCAGAAGGGGAGGAGTCGCTTTTCCCCAAGTCTCTAGGGGCCGCACACAGTTCTCCTCGTACATGTTCCCATAGTTCAAAAAATAAGGGGGAATCCCGTCCCACTATAATGTCATGCAGCAAATTTCTAACCACCCCCACCTCTTGGGTAACAGAGCCACAGGTAGTGGAAATGGATACCGGGATAAGGGGGTATTCTCTAGTGTCCCCATGAATACACACAACCCGTAAAGTCTTGCTTACCGGGCCTATTCTTCCAATTATCCTGGTGTGGATGAGTGTTACCATGCTTCCTGAGTCCAACAAAGCAGGGCCGGTAGGTGATTCACCTGCACCTCACACTTAAATCTCCCTTCACCAAGATGAAGGTGGGTGTTGCAAACTTTGCGAGCATACAACGATTCCCTCCGAGGAACTCCACATTCCATAGGTTCCTCCTGCAGTGAACACTGTGCTTGGGTATGTCCCCAGGAATGACACCGCCAACACTGAACATCCTCCCTTCTCCGAACAGTCCTCTGTGGAGTTGGTAAACAGGGCTCTCTGTCTTCTTGTCTGCTGAATCCCGGCCCTTTTCCTTCTGAAAAGTGGCGGTTGTTCGGGTCAACACCGTGGCAATTAGGGTCCTCGCCGTCTTTCCTCCCCCACAGTGTATTTCTCTACTGCCTCTACCGGTTGATCTGGAGTCTGGGGGTCTACGAGGCTGACCCAGTGCTGAATGTCATTTGGTAAGGACCTCAGGTATTGTTCCAGCACCACTCGATCCACCATCTGTGACCTAGACAATGTCTCTGGCTGTAGCCATTTTCTGACCACCTGCAACAGGTCATATATCTGGGACCTGTGTGGCTGCTCTGGATGGTATCTCCAGAATTTCTGCCTTCAGCAGGCCATAGTTTTTAGCATCAGTAGGTGGCAAATCAAAATAGGCCTTTTGAGGGTCCCCAGTAAGAAAAGGGGCGATGAGGCGAGCCCACTGGTCTTGGGGCCATCCCTCTCTTTCTGCTGTCCTCTCAAACGTTGTCAGGAAGACCTCTACATCATCGTTTGGGGTCAGCTTCTGCAAGTAGTGGCTGGCTCTCACAATTACCTGGTTGCTAAGGGTAACAGCCGTTTGGTCACGTTCATGTTAGAGCCGCTGTACTGCATCTTGCAATACCGCCACCTGGGTTTGCATAGCCTCCTTCTGGGCCTCC
This sequence comes from Nanorana parkeri, assembly GCF_000935625.1. Lineage (NCBI taxonomy): Eukaryota > Metazoa > Chordata > Amphibia > Anura > Dicroglossidae > Nanorana > Nanorana parkeri. Next base: position 297,532 of record NW_017307669.1, on the reverse strand, counting down.
AGCTGCGCGGCCTGAGATTGCTGTGTCTGTATCAACAGGGCCTGAACTTCTTCATGTCGGCGATTTGCTTCTGCAGAGGCCGCTGCTAAACGCAGGTTGGCTTCCTCCTGACGAGCTTGTGCTTGCATATTAGTCAGGGTCAGCTGCTTTATCAACTCTTCCATTGTTGCTGCTTTTCGAGCTCGTGTTGTCTTGACCCAAGACATAAACCAGGTGCACTGTCTCTTTAAATGTCAGTTTTGCATTAAATACAATTCCTGTGCCTGTAATAGTGTCCTGCCTGCATTCGAGCACCAGTTGTGATGTTTGGGGAATTAGCTGGACCGCAGGACACAGGCTTTATCAGACAAACTGCATTTTATTTTCCACAGTAGCAGCAATAAACAGTCATTTCCTTCAGTACAGCAAAACAGCTTTAGGGCCTGTTCACATGAGTTTCAGGTCCTGATCATGTGCGGATCTGCAGACGCGGTGCTATGTGTTTTGCCGCGTTTTTTGCTGCGTTTTTGATGCGTTCCAGTTAAAAAAAAAATTTTTATTTTGTATTTTTTGCTGGAGTGGGGCTGTCAGTATGTTAGCTGCAGTGCAGTGCGTTTTTGCGTTTCCGGACCGTTTCCTGGAACTGTAGCCCATAAAACACATAGGGATACATTGGGATGCATTTTTAGTGCAGAAGCGTACGGATCAGGTCAGCACAGAAAACGGACGTCGTGTGAACAGGCCCTAAAAGATTGCTTTCTTCAGCATAGAAATAAAAAACTGTAACGTTTGCTTCCTTCAGCACAGAAAAGAATAACAGCCTCACCGGCTTGGGGGGTTTCAGTCCACAAGATTATCACACTCTTAACTTCAGAGTTCCTCTCTCAGCCCACAGGCTCCCAGTAAAGTTTGGCTGCTTCACAACTCCAGTACTTTCATCTGCTCCACAGCCTTGTCTGCAAACATTAATCAGGGCTTCTCTCTCCCTCTCCCTGTCTCTGTCTCTAGAGTCCTATCCTTTTGAACACACTTCCTGCAGCAGGTGTTAACCCATTTCTGTCCCTTAAAGTGACCACAACCCGAACAAAGGGAAATATACACCTCTCCCAGGACACTTCTTCTGGCGTCCTGTACACTTTACATTAATTTAAACAGGAATACAATATTCATACAATATAATAAAACAAAAGTTGTACTTCCTCAATGCAGTGACACAATTTTATTTAACACTGTGAATATGCACTTCATCACAGAGCCTGCCTTCTGAACTACAACTGAACGTCTGAACAATGACATTATCATTGCCAATGTAATTTATTGTGTACAATCAGTTTTGTGATGCGGGGCTATGTAGTCATGGGACATGCAGTCTTGAGAAGTGAAGACTGCATCAAGCAGCAGGGAAAGAGATGCAAAGCACACTGGGAATCCAGGAAGTTGTTGAAAGTGATGGGTAGACAGAAGGCAGCACTCACTACATAAAATTTATTTTTTAAGTAAGCTTTGATTGCATCATCAAAAACAGCTCTAATACGTATTCCTATTACAATGCCTATGTTATAACAGGATAGTATATGCTGGGACTTTAGAATGCCTTTTAAGTAATACAGTTGTGTCCTCTCTCCGCCTGCAGCCTGCTAACTGGACAGTGAAAGGGCAGCAGTAGACATCCCTCTGCTTACTCTGTTGTCTCCTACTATGAGCATGGTCTGTGTCAAGATATTTTCATCACACCTAATTAAATTGCTCCTCACTCTCCCAGCCTGAGTTAACAACATCACGCTTCATCTGTCATTCCAAAACCTAGAACATGTGGCTATGGGCATAAGTTGCATTCATCTTTGCTCCAGGTTTGCTAAATTGGCACTATGGTGTTTACTAAGGAACACCTGAATCGTCATCAGCAATAACAAATCAATGAAAAAGTATTAAGTGGAAACATCTTCTGAATCATCTATATAGCAGACATATTGGTGTTTCCTTATCTTGTAAATCCACCCACACACCAGAAAACACTTTATGAACTCAATGGTATTTTCCAGTTCCGGTTATGAGCTCAGAAACTATTTCCCTTTTTTGTACAGTAAGGTCAATGTTTGCAGGAAACCTGTCATGAGAAAAACATGAGCAGATATCATTCTGAAAATACTAAATACCTGGAGCTCATGCTGAACCCCTGCTTTTCATACGTTCTCATTCCTGGACCCAAAACAAGTATGCAGATCAGGAGTTCCTAAAATGTGCCTTTATATACTGTATATAGGTTTTTATATGCGTGCCTTTATATATACAGGTTTTCTTTAAAACAGTGCTTCTTCATCTTTTTTGTTTTATGTCTCTTACAGCAACAGCTGTTCACCGTGCCATGGCACCAGGGTCTAATGTTGTCTTCCTTGCCTCCTACCACTACAATCAGTCATAGTGTTAGGCAGGCAGTGTGTATAACAACGGTGCAGCATGGCTCTAATGTATTAACAACTGCAGCATTTGCATTTACTTAGGTATGAATAAATCAGAGAAGGGTATCACTGAATGTTTATCTAGGTAGATAGATAGTTACATAGTTAGTCAGATTGAAAAAAGACACATGTCCATCGAGTTCAACCTATGTATTAAAAAAAAAAAAAAAACCTAAACAGAATGCTATGCCCACAATTACCCAATGTTGATCCAGCGGAAGGCAAAAAAAAAACCCCTATAAAGCATGGTTAAATTTTCTCAGGGGAGAAAGTTCCTTCCTGATCCTATAAGGCAATCAGATATTCCCTGGATCAACAATCTCCAATGCTTAATATACCTATAAGAACTCAATATCCAGTAATATTCTGTACATTTAGGAATACATCCAGATTTGTAAAAAAAAAAACAATTAACTGAGCTAGCTAGAACTAGCTCCTGGGGGAGTCTGTTCCACATTTTCACAGCTCTAACTGTGAAGAATCCGTTCTGCATGCAAAGGTTAAACCTCTTTTCCTTCAGATGCAAAGAGTGCCCCCTTGTCCTTTGCAGTGACATTAAAATGAATAATTTGGCAGCAAGATTACTATATGGACCATATACACTATATTGCCAAAAGTATTGAGACGCCTTTACACGCACATGAACTCTAATGGCATCCCAGTCTTAGTCCGTAGGGTTCAATATTGAGTTGGCCCACCCTTTGCTGCTATAACAGCTTCAACTCTTCTGGGAAGGCTGTCCACAAGGTTTAGGAGTGTATCTATGCGAATTTTTGACCATTCTTCCAGAACCGCATTTGTGAGGTCAGGTACTGATGTTGGACGAGAAGGTCTGGCTCGCATTCTCTGCTCTAATTCATCCCAAAGGTGTTCTATCGGGTTGAGGTCAGGACTCTGTGCAGACCAGTCAAGTTCCTCTACCCCAAACTTTCTCATCCATGTGTTTATGGACTTTGCTTTGTGCACTGCTGTGCAGTCATGTTGGAACAGGAAGGGGCCATCCCCAAACTGTTCCCACATAGCTGGGAGCATGAAATTGTCCAAAAATCTGAAGGCCACATGAAGTTTGGAAGTTTGTAGCTATTGGCTCTGCAGACAGTTGGCGACTTCTGCGCACTGTGCCCTTCAGCATGCGCTGACCCCTCTCTGTCATTTTACGTGGCCTACCACTTTGTGGCTGAGCTGTTGTTGTTCCCAGTTGCTTCCACTTTGGTATAATACCACTAACAGTTGACAGTGCAATAGTTGGTAGCAAGGAAATTTCATGGAACACCTGAATCCAATGATTTGGAGGGGTGTCCCAATACTTTTGGCAACATACAGGTGAAACTCGAATAATTAGAATATCGTGCAAAAGTAATTGCAGTAAGTGCTGCAAAAGGGGCCCAAACCAAGTACTGAGTACATATGCATGCTTGTACTTTTCAGAGGTCTGATATTGTTCTATGTACAATCCTTGTTTTATTGATTGCATGTAATAATCTACTTTTTTGAGGTTGTGGATTTGGGGTTTTTGGGGTTTCCATGAGCTGTAAGCCATAATCATCACAATTATGACAAATCACGGCTTGAACTATCTTGCTTTGCATGTAATGACTCTATCTCATATATTAGTTTCACCTTTTAAGTTGCATTAGTGAAATAAATGAACTTTGCACGATAGAAAAAATTCAGTGCAGCTAATCTTTCCTTATAGCCGAGCTCCTCCATGCCTCTTATGAGTTTAGTTGCCCTTCTCTGCACTTTCTCCAGTTCCACAACATCTTTTTTGTGAACTGGTGCCCATAGCTGTATCTATCTATCTATCTATCTATCTATCTATCTATCTATCTATCTATCTATCTATCTATCTATCCCTGGAGTTAACAAAGAAACTGTGCCTAGTGACTGTGAAAAAACTTGCCTATATCTACATAGTTACATAGTATTTGAGGTTGAATAAAGACACAGGTCCATCAAGTTCAACCTTTGTGTGACTGTATGTGATTATGCATGTGTGATCTAGTTTTTAAGAGTACCTTTACCCCTGTTTGTTATGGTCTCGAGGAAGGTATCTAAATGCTTTTTGAATGATTCAATACTCTGCTGATACCACTGCTTGTGGCAACGAGTTCCAGATTTTAACCACTCTAACTGAAAGAAAGCCCATTCGCCCCTTGTGGTTAAATCTTTTCTCCACCAGTTTTAGGTGATGGCCTCTAGTCTTTGTTATGGAGTTTACCGTACACAGTTTATTGCTGTTGTTGCCATCACCACTAAACATTTTGCAGATCAAAATCATGTCTCCTCTTAGTCTCCTCCCTTCTAGCGTGAACAAGTTTAAATTTAGAAGCCTTGTCTCATAGCTTTGGTCCTCCTGCCCCTTAATTAGTTAAGTTGCCCTTCTCTTGACTCTCTCCAGCTCAAGAACATCCTTTCTGTGGATTGGTGACCAAAACTGGACCGCATACTCAAGATGAGGCCGAACCAGCGATCTATAAAGTGGCAAAATTATTGCCTTGTCTTTACAGTACATTCCCTTTTTAATACAAGACAGTACTCTGCTCGCTTTGCTTGCTGCAGCCTTGCATTGTATGCTATTGTTCAATCTGTGGTCTATATCTTTTTCCATTTCTGACTTCCCTAGTGGAATATTAATATGTATTCCACTTGCCTGTTTTTGATGCCAAAATGCATTACTTTACATTTTTCAACATTAAACCTCATCTGCCATGTAGTTGCCCACTCCCTTATTTTATCCAGGTCTCTCTGCAATGCTATAGTGTCTAAGTCCATGTCTATTACCACCCAATTTTAGTATCATCTGCAAACACAGAAACATGGCTATTAACACCTTCCCCGATATCGTTAATAAACAGGTTACACAGTATTGGGCCTAGCACAGAACCCTGGGGCATGCCACTCTCAACTCTCATAGACCAATCTGAAAAAGAGCCATTTATCAATACTCTCTGGACACGTTCATGTAGCCAGTTCTCTATCCATGTACACACCATTTCATCTATGCCCATAGATCTCAGCTTGTGTACTAAGCATTTATCGTACCGTGCTTTGGCAAAATGCAGAGGCACAATCTAGGTAAAAGTTTTTCAAAAACTTGCTGAACTATGCTGAGTGCACTAACTGTGCATATTCAATCACAGTAAGTTATTGTACGCAGTCATTTAGGCACAGTAAAGTTGGGTGGATGTACTTGCAGTGCAAACAAATTTACATATGAAGAACAGCTGTAAGGAACATCAAAAACGTAAATTACCACAATGGAAATAATAAAGTAACAGCTGCTAACCAAACCCCAATGCTTATTAAAGACATTTACCACCTAATCTCCATGTAACTAATCCTATAAATATGCGTTATTGTTTTAGGTAATCCCTTTGCTCACTATGTTCTTTCCTCCTATGAGAATGTTTCTTGTCAATATATGTCTGTAGAAGTTATGTGCTCCACTAAACTGTGCTTCTAACCCACTAATGACACTGAAATACAACCCTTTTTTATTACATTTATTAAAATAGAATTTATAGATTTAGCAAAAGTTATTTTCATGCTCTCTCTTGTGTGGCTGAAGCTTGGCACAGGGCCATCTCAACAGTAAGGCACAATGGAAGAAAGGAAAAAATCTCACCAACGTTAAAGGAAATCACTTTTTTTGACAATTCTCACTGAAAGGGGTCCTCATTGAAAGATTTTCCCTTACCTCCTTTTCCAGGGAAAACGGTAACATTTTGGATTTCCCATCACTTTCTCTCCTCATAACAGTAGTCACCAAGGCAAATAGGGCAGAGTGAATCTCACCAGTAAGCTAACAGATACACTGTTTCTGGACCATATCAATAGTCATAATGGCTGACTATTGATATGGTCCAGAAACAGTTAGACAAAATTAAGGTGAACAAAGCACCTGGACCGGATGGCTTACACCCACGTGTCCTCCAAGGTTTGAACTGTATAATTTCAAAGCCATTGTATCTAATTTTTAGAGACTCTCTAATGCAGTGGTTCTCAACCTTTTGCTATTGCAAAGTGAAATAGCCAATAGGAATCTAGCTATGCATTCCTATGGTTTTTTTTGTTGTTTTTATTCTGAGGGCGTACACCAGTGGTTTCAACCTGTGCGTCGCTGTGTCATTTCTGCTGTGCTAGGTGAGAGTCCTCTCCAGCCCTCTCCTAGCGCAGCAGTGTCAGTTCTGCCGTGTATAAATACACCATGTATAAATACACCATGTATAAATACACCATGTATAAATACCATGTATAAATACATAAATGGTTCATATAGTGAGCTTGGTGCCAGATGTCGCTGCAGCAGCCATGTCATCCCTAAATTTTACCGTTGGGGGGGTCACCACAACTTGGCAAATGTTACCAAGGGGTCCCGGCCCTAGAAAAGTTGAGAACCACTGCTCTAATGACTGGCTTGGTACCGATGGATTGGCACAAGGCCAACGTGGTGCCTATATTTAAAAAGGATCAAAGTCTTTACCAAGTAATTACAGACCTGTAAGTTTAACTTCAACAGTTGGGAAGATACTTGAAATATTTGATCAAGGATCACATGCAATTGTTTTTGCTTGAAAATAATATCATAAGCGATAGTCAGCACGGATTCACAAAAGACAGAGGTTGTCAAACAAATCTACTTTCTTTTCATGAGGAAGTGAGTAATAAATTGGACAGAGGAATGGCTGTGGATATAGTATATTTGGACTTTGCAAAAGCGTTTGATACAGTTCCCCACATGCAGCTAATGTATAGTAGGTATAGAGTATTCAATCTGTAATTGGATAGAAAACTGGCTTAAAGACTGTATTCAGATAGTGGTGATCAATGATTCATACTCTGAATGGTCTGAGGATGTTAGTGGTGTCCCCCAAGGTTCAGTGTTGGGCCCCTTACTGTTTAACCTATTTAGAAATTACATAGAATTGGGGATTAAAAGTACTATTTCTGTGTATGCAGATGACACAGTTATGTAGTGGAATACAGTCCTTACAGCATGTCTCCAACTTACAAGCAGATCTGAATGCACTGTATGATTGGGCATCTATTTGACAAATGAGGTTTAATGTTGATAAATGTAAGGTTATGCACTTGGGGACTAAAAACATGCATGGGTCATACACTCTAGGGGAGTATGTTTGGGGAGTCAATGATGGAGAAAGATCTGGGTGTTCTGGTAGATCATAGACTGAATAATAGCATGCAATGTCAAGCCACAGTTTCTAAAACAAGCACAATACTTTCTTGTATTAAAAGGGGTATAGACTCCAGAGATAGATATAATTGTCTATCTATGGAGTTGTGAAACTGAAGAAAGTGCAGCGAAGGGTGATTAAACTCATAAGAGGCATGGAGGAGCTCAGCTATGAGGAAAGATTAATTGAACTACATTTGTTCTCTCAGGAGAAGAGGTGCTTAAGGGGGGGCATGATCACCATGTATAAATACATAAATGGTCCATATAGTGAGCTTGGTGCCAAATTATTTACTTTAAGGTCACTGCAAAGGACAAGGGGGCACTCTTTGCGTCTGGAGGAAAAGAGGTTTAACCTTTGCATATGGAAAGGATTCTTAACAGTTAGAGCTGTGAAAATGTGGAATAGACTCCCCCAGAAGCTAGTTCTAGCTAGCTCAGTTATTTGTTTTTTACAAAATCTGGATGTATTCCCAAATGCACAGAATATTACTGGATATTGATTTATTATTAGGTATATTAACCATCAGAGTTTGCTGATCCAGGAAATATCCGATTGCCTTATGGCATCAGGAAGGAATTTTTCTCCCTGTTGGAACAAATTGAACCATGCTTTATAGGTTTTTTTTGCCTTCATCTGGATCAACAGTGGGCAATTGTGGGCATAGCGTTCTGTTTAGGCTTTTCTTCTTTTTTTTTCATATCTCTATGGGTTGAACTCGATGGACATGTGTCTTTTTTCAACCTGACTAACTATGTAACTATGTAAATCAAAACATGAAAGAGTTTCTACTTTTACTTTTTATACTTATACTTTTTATATGTAATCAAAAATGTAATCACCACCACAACTATTGATTGATGGCTTTCATTAGTTTTAGCTGAATGTTTCCAACCATTTACCTCCTGGTGACATAAACACATGGATTTTGTTCCTTGATGTGGGCATAAGGGATTTTGCTGGGCCCATTGCATTTAATAGGGACTCCAGAATCCTTCAGAAAACTACAGAGACGTCAGCAACTGTAGCTGTTAATATCGTAAACATAGAAAGATGAGGGTTGCAAAATCCAGACAACTTATTTGCGTATATTAGAAACATGTACATGAGCATGTGCACGAAGAGCCAGAGAGTCTATAGACCACAAAATGTATGGAAGAGAGGATGTCCAGCGCCATGGAGCATCATACCTCCTCAGGTCAGAGACCCAGTGGCAATCATATGGCCTGACATGGTGCTCAGTCTACTTTTGTGTTTAGAGGTTATGATATGGCACCTTTCCACAAGGCTGAAGCAGCAGAAAACATTTAGGCCCCTTTGAAACCGGCTGATCAGGAGGGGATCCGTGCACGGATTGCCTCCTGATCAGAGCGGCACGGAAACCCGTCCATTTACACAAGGCTGTCCATAGACTCACAAAGGCCAGCTGATCGGGTCCACCGTTGTTTGAATTTGTTAATCACAGACCTTTTATAGCTCTAGATATCATACAAGCAGATGGCAGTTGTGTTATAGGGTAATCTGGGCAAATATTGTTTTTCTTGGTTTTTTTTAAGAACATCTTTCAATATAATTAAGGCACTTTTTTTTATTACAGATCTACTATGGTACCAGGAGACAGCATATTGCAATGCTATTTTAAGCAGCAGAAAGAGGAAGATACCACTTACACTTTGTAACTCAAAGATGTTTGGCAAGAAAGGCATAAAAAGTTCTAAAGTTTTCGCTTGTATTTTACATGACTAGTTTACAATAAATTGACATTAGCAATGGTATACTAAGGCGGTAACAGGATGTGTCTTGTGGGAACTCAAGACAGTGCATTTTGCGGGGGCTGCATATGTATGTAATGTGTATACCAAGTAAAATATTTTGAAAGTGGTAGAGGGGAAATGCTTGAGGGGGTGGTATGTGTGAGGCATATGTGACGAATACAGCCGCAGTTGAGGTTTACTAGACTGAATAAAACACGCATGTGTACATTTGCTTAGACTAGTTTTGTATTTAACCACATTAACAAGTTCAGCTTCCACACCAGTATACCCCTTATTGACCAGAACAATTTTTACATTTCAGCTTGTTAGAATGTACAACATTTTCATGTACTAAATCTGCCGAACATCTATCTTCATATATTGAATCTAAGATTGCTTTGGTCATCAAAGTGATCTATTCCTCTTGCCACATTGCATAACAGTTGTGCGCTCGCCTTTTTTACCGTTGTCATCAAAGAAGCCAGCTATGTTTTAGAAGTGCTGGAGGCCATGGTATTCATCCCCGCAGGAGGTATGGCAAAGGAGATGATAAAGAGGAGTACAATCACCTGGACAAGAGATCACAAATTGAAACCTTTGCTGTTGATGGGGGTTATATGCGCATTGGGAAACACCCTCAAGATATCCTGCATTGCATATGAAGGTGGCCGTCCATTATCTAGGGATCAAACAACAAGGTGTTGACCTAGGCCAAAGAATGACCTGCATTATGATAGTGCCCCCCTGCTGGAGGACTTCTGTGAATGCTGACAAATATTAGGGAAGATGCGGATTGGTCAAAAGACCTATAAGGGACATATGGAATTCTGGGTAAAAGGGGTGTTGATGTACGTGTATGAATGGGTCCTGTATACTATAAAAGCCAGTGCTCGGCCATATTGCTCTCTCTCTCTCTCTGAGCCCAGCCAAGACATAGAACCAGAGGATGGACTTGCTACGAAAGTATTCTCTTTATTGTCTTAGTGATAATCTACTTTTGCTTCTTACAACCATTGTATTGTTATTATCAGCATTGGAAGCAGAGAATAGCAAGGTTGGCTTATTTCCGGAAACCTAAAGTCAATTTAGATATTATACAGCTATGGGCCCAGGGGTGTCAAGCTAAATTTAATCGTGGGCCACATCAACATTATGGTTGCCGTCAAAGGTATCTGTAAGAATATATAAATGTATCTAATCTTTATCATAATTGCCTCTGCATTCGATTATCACTGGTTTTAGTAATAACTTAATACCTAGATCTGAAAGTAGAAGTCTAGGAAATGGCCTGGTGGGCCCCTGGGCCTAGATTGGGCCCCTGGGCCTTGAGTTTGACACATGTGGGTCTATCGGTTCAGAAATAGCTTTGCCATTAATTAAGATAACAAGGTAAAAGATAGACAAGCAAGGCTTTCTGTTGCTAATATTGTTTCACATAAATTCTTTTATTTTCTGTGCAATCTACAGACAAAAAGATTTAACTAAATAGAAAAAAATGCACCTTGTTCTTCTTTGACCAGTGTTAGTTTAAAAACAACTTAACAGACATAAAAAGTATACATTTTATGCGATAATTTGTCCTGAATATATTGACTATAAAATACAGTTTTTGGCAGAAAGCATTACAGAGTTATTCACAAATCAAATAAGAATTGTTTTGTTTTATAATTTGTGCATTTTTTTAAGACAACTCTTTTACAAGCAGTACAAATGAAAAATAGAAACAAAAACATCAACAACAAAAAAGGGGGAGATACGGTGGAAGGAGTTAATTAGGGCTGATTATGGTTAACTATAGGTATATAGGAACAAGTTTTATTTAAAAAAAAAATATGTTTACTTGTATGGTAGGTTTAACTGACATAAAATGGAGATCAAAGGTCATTCCTTTTAGTAAATACAGTTTAAATACAATGTTGTTACATTGTATTTCTAAACAAAGTTTCTGAACATTGTTTGCACAATGCTCAGAAGTGTATACTTTTTTGGCCTTTGTAGAGCCAGTAAAGTGCATCTCTAGCCAAAACATTATAGTGTGTCTAGAACTTTGAAATTATGGAAGGGTTAAAAGCTTAGTCAGATTTTGATTGCTATCAGTTTTCTCACTGTGGAGATTCACAGTGTCCTATTTGTCATGGTCTATGTATATTGGAGGTGCTGCATTTGACTTAGCATTAGTTCACAGTTAAAGAAAGTCAGTCGAGTTCACTTAGGGTGCAGTAGCTCCAATGAGAATGCTCTAAAAAAAAAGTGCCAGACAAAAAGAAAAGGTACAAACACAAAAAAATCCCAGCAAACTTACCAGCTAGCCTGCAAAAAAGCTTATACTGTCTCAAAATTTGCCTCAAAAATGGAGGTTTGAGTTGCACAACTTTTGGAAAATATGTGGAAGCTGCACTGCCCAGCTGAAGTCCAACAAGTGAAACAAATGGCAACTGCACTTATTCATTTATAACAAGCTTTAAAAGTGTGTTTGTACTGTGTAAAGATAATAGAAGTCACCGACACGTCATTGTTCACTCTACCAATCCATCTTTATTGACATTGAAAGATTATATCATCACAATGAAAAGCAATGTTTGTTTGTTCGCCTGATGAAGGAACCTACTCTGTTACAAAGCATTGCTTTTAATTGTGATGATATGACCTTGCAATGTCAATAAAGATGGATTAGTTGAGGGAACATTGGAGTGGCGGTGACTTCTTCTCTCCGCAGTCACTGCTGGACCCACCCGAGGATCATGGGTTCACATCGGTCAGGAGTGCGATGAATCTGTACTGTGTAAAGTCCTTCCATGTGTACCTTACTTTAAAAGCTAGTTATAAATTGATGAGTGCAATTGCCATTTGCTTCACTTGTTAGGCAAAAAAAGAGCAGCAGACCAAAGATCTAAGAATGCAAAATATTTTAATATTATTTTTTGGTCATAACAAGACAACATTGAACAGCCAAAATGTTTTAGGGGTTCATACACTCCCTGTTCATGAGGACTGTAATACAGAACAATACAGGTAAAAATGGACATAGCATTACCTATCATACAAAGGATAAAAATGGTCATATCCAAGACTGGTGGTATCTAATCAAATATTTAAAAAATTAAGAAAATAACCATAAATTAAAACAAATGATTCACGATTTGTTAAAACATCCCAAACAGGCTATTAATGATGTATACAGATTCTTATTTTAAAAGATTTACTAGGAAGACACTGCATTATTGGTGGAACCATAGCAAGTGGAACCAGATTGTACACAATTTACACAGGATACACTATTGTAAACATTACCACAATGTTCTCATACCTGGCGCTATACTCTAATTAGAAACAAAAATGAGGGGAATGGATTAAATTGTTACTGAAAGTAAGTAAAGATAATAACAAAGAATGATAACATAAAGATGGGATGTAACTTCTAAATGCTTTTACTAGACTCAATAGAGCGTTTTTAGTACTTGTCTGCAAAGGGTTATATAATCGTTAAATAAAAATACCAAACATTATATAAGAATAAGAACCTGACAATAAACTAAGCGACATACATAAAATGTGTAAGTTGGGACTTACATGGATATATTAAAAGGTGGTACTGCCAGTATTAGCAGGTCTCATACCAGAGGGTCAGCTACAATAACTGTGATCTGCTGTTATTTAAAGGAGAACTATGAGGTGAGTGAAAATCACTCAGCCTCATAGTTCGAGCCGACGTGTGACAATGAAACTGTCACACATCGACTCAATAAATCAGGAAGTGAGCGAACACATACCGTCGCTTGCTCACTTCTCGATCATGTCCCTGCAGAGAGTCGTGACTGTCGCTCACGGCTCCTTGTAGGGATTCCCCCTCCCCGCTTCGATCCTCCAGCGCTGACTGGCAGAACAGACGGGGAGGGGGTGGGCACAGCTGGCTCTGCCTCTAGATAGGCAGAGCCACCTGTCAATCACACAGCTGAGTGGATCCCGACAGTAATGTCGGGATCCGTCCTGGCTGTGGCGGTCTCATTATACCGCGAGCTGTAGCTCGCAGTATACTGAACTTTGGGTCATGAGAGGACGCTAGTTTATGTCCTCCCGTGACCCTGAGGAGAACTATGGGGAAAAACACTTACCCCATAGTTCTCCTTTAAACTCAAAAAGGTGTCACAGCAAAGGAGTTGAAGGTGAGGTGAACGGTAAACTGAGGAGGAGCCGAAAATGACTGGTGGAAGGAGTTTGATCAAAGGTGGCCACACACGCATAGATGTGTTCATTCAATCAATCATTCAATGTGACTAAAATTATTTAAATGAATAAGAATCGTAAACCACAGACACTCCATCCAATCAATTTAGTGAGTTTTCGATCAATTTTGACACTGAATAGTCAATTGGGATTGGAAGAAATGTATTAATTGTTTCTGATTGACCAAATTAATATCTACGTTTGTCAAACAAATGATCGTAATACAGATCAAGTAAATTATCGTTTTTATCTTTTCAATACATTTTTATTAAGTTTTACAAAATAAAGTAAACAGAACATAAAAACACCATGTATATGTAAGTGCCGCAATACAGACTTTAAAAGTAGAAAAAAGCATATACAACTTTGGCGCAGGACTAGGTCCAACACACCTAGAAATGGTAACAGGACAAGCTGTGCTCATCAGAATAGACGTGTCGCAAGTAAATCATTCGGAGTATGTGAAAGAAGCACAGGAAGTAACAATACAGAAACAAGAAAAAGCCAAGAAAGAAAGAGAAGGGGGTGGGGGGAGGCCAGCACTGGGACTCCCAAAGTCAACAAAAATGATCATTTTCAGTAGATCTTTCCTAAAAGTTCATATTTTCAGTTGACACTATATGTTTTGTATTGTTCGATATTTTAATTAAATATCTTGTCTGCAATTGCTTGTACCTAGACTGATCACAAATCAATACATGCATGGCCACCTTATAGGGGAGGAGAAAAGAAGACTGAGGGAAGGGGAGGTGCTGGGGAGACAGGTGGGTGGAGTTACAGCAGCAGACCTAAAGGGGAGGAATTCTGGAGACCATTTGCAAGGGAGGAGATGAAAATAACTGGTGGGAGGAGTTACAGCAGTGGGTTTAAAGGGAAGAAAAATGGAAGACTGAGTGGGAGGGTAAACACTGACAGGAAGTGAATGGAAAGACAGGAGGAAACATAGAGCTGAGAATGACAGGTGGGAGGGGTAATAGTTGACTGAATTGGAAGACGGAGCAAAAGGTGTGTGGGGTGGAGCCAGTGCATGTCAGATATATGCTACAAATGTGTTTTCCTGACGCCTACATGGCAGCATACAATGGGTATGGCTCCACCCCCAGCCCAATCACAGGACCAGTTATACTATAAATTAAAGCCCGCCTCCCAAGGCCACCATTCTTTTTTCTGTCCTCACTGCTCAAGCCGGTTATACTAAGAATATATTTGAGGTTTTTTTTTTTGCCCTCACCTTGCCGGTTTTCTTCTGGCCTGCCGCACAGGTTCAGCCTCTCCTGTTGCGAAGTTCCCTTTGTTCAGATGGCTAAATGCAGTCTTATAAGGGAAGCCTCCCCGATAGCCTTGGGGTGCAGGAAATGGTCTCTTGGGGTCTCCTCATGTTTGGATGCTTCCTCCATCATGGCGGCAGGTTGAACACTTGCTTAGCCTCCTGCTCTTGTGACTCCAGAGAAGAACTGTGACTCAGCTGCATCATCAGAAACTATGGTTGTACTGGGATGATCACATGCATGGACAAGATGACTTGTAGGATCCACTCCATTTTCTTTCAATAAGTTTGTTTAAGTAATACATGTGCTGCTATTTCCAATAGATTTGCAGTGCTGCTTTGCTCTGGCTAAATCTTTCTGAATATCTGTTATGTCTGTAGATCCATTCAGTTTTCCATGTGTGCTTAAAACCTTACAAATGTGATTCTGTGGTGCTGCTAATGCCTTAGCTGAATCTTGCCGGTATTTACCTGAAACATCCATTAGCTTGCTTGTGGTGCTTTAACCCTGGAGGTGTTTGCAGAGTGCAGGCTGCTGCCACCTGTAGCTCTACTGCTAAACCTTTAAATTGGACCTTACAGAAATGTGTTTGCTAGCTCTGTCAGCTTCAATCTTGTGCCTTGACTCTTGGGTGCCTTTCATGTGAGTATTTTGCTGTCACCTGTGGTTCCCCAGCGTTGTTAATGTTTAAAATGTAACTTATGCAATTGGTGCTTCATTTCAGGCCTATTCTGCCTGTTATTCAGTAATCTTTTTCATGGTCCTATGTATGCAGCATTGTGTTAGTGACAAGAGCCTGTTGAGCTATAACCCTGAACACTTGAGTTTGTGGCTTCTAGGTTTTCAGCATGGTTGTTAGTGTCTAGCAGGTTCTGACAGGTGCGGTTTAATCACATAATTCTCTTCAGTTTCTCTGTGATAGCAAAGGTTAGATCATGTGTTCAATTACCAAATGGCATTAACCTCCTTCCCCAAGAGACCAGCTACATTCTATAAGGTGAGGGTCAGGTAAGTATGTAGATAAAAATAAAAAAGAGTGTGCAAATACATGGGCATAATGAATTGTAAATCTTTTCAGGCCTATTGACAGCACTGTTCCTCAGAGTGCATATGCAGGGGTTAATGGATTGTAACTCTCTCCAGCCCTTTGCCATCACTGCTTCTCAGAGTTAACCTCTGGATTATCACCAGTACTGCTCCCCAAAGACAGAGTAAGCTGCTCAATTTGGGATGAAAAGTCCTCTTCAAAGCTGCTACACATGCAAGATCCTGCTATTAGAATCCAGCCAGCGGATTGGATAACAAGGATTGTACAACCTTTAAGCAGTGCTTGGCCTGCGATCACCTGGCAGGATGCTGTGCTGGGTTTTCCCTTCAGGGGCAACAAAGAATAAAGAGGCAGAAAGGTGCAGGTCTGATGCCTTAAACATAGGTGATATACTTTATGAACTGTCAATTACTAGCCCAGTCAAGCAGCTACATCCACAAGTTCCCCTCTAACCCTATGGCGGTCAGCTATAGAGTTTTGCCCTGGCGCACCCATAGGCCAGTAAGGGCACTTGCTTGCCAGGGCAGGCCATACTTGGCGTAAGAACGCAGAAGCGGACCTTTTGGCTGGCACTACGCACTCAGGGGCATGGTAGTTTCTGAATGAATTGACATCAGCAGTGATTTCATAGTGAGGCTGCTGTGGATATGCTGCATTGCTCATCCGAGACTGCAGTTGCCTTGAGTTGGTACAGATCTCACCACACACACACACACCAATATCTAATGTCACAGGGGACAGAAGAATTCACAATCCTCCTTTCTTCTTTTAAACAAACCAAGATTACTCCCTCCGTGGAATAACAAAAATTCTTTTGAGGATTCCTCTTGTTGGTTGTGTGTCCAGATGAAACACTGAGATCTTGAGGAATGCTGAATTAAGTTTTACTTGCTTAGGCCATTACATGAATGGATATAACATTGTGAAGAAAAGGAACCAGCATTCCTCTGCAGCTCAAAAGACATATCAGTACATTAGTATATGCTGCTGCATTTCCAACACTTCTGACCAACTTGCCCAGTAGGTCTCGGGTTGTGAGAGCTTACAAAGTTTGAGCATATACTGTTCAGAGTATATGCTCATGGCTCCTGTTAAGAGTTCAAGACGGACATGGTTAGGTTTTTCTTCTCATGTTTCAGTCCATTCATTACCATCAAGGTTCCTTGGTGCAAGCAAAGCTGGGTTACATGTACACATATCCATATAGTGTCTCGTAATCTTTTCCAGTCCAAAGATATTAAGCTTTTATCCTCTAATTGTCCTAGTGGGACAACCAGGAGACTTAAGACTAGTCTTGGTTTGAACTCTTTTAACAGATGGATCAGGATTCAAATATTGAAGCGTCATCCTGCTGGTTGTTCAGCATGCTCATACTCTAGCAGTCCATGGAACCATCTTAAGTTAGGCTCTGATCAAGTTAAAAGTGATCGCCAAGGGGGAATGCCTCTATCCTACCCCTTGGTGTCTCCAGTTGACGGGACAACTCCTTGGCGTCTCCAGTTGACGGGACAACTCCTTGGTGTTTCTAGTTGACGGGACAACTCCTTGGTGTCTCCAGTTGACAGGACAACTCCTTGGTGTCTCCAGTTGACGGGACAACTCCTTGGCGTCTCCAGTTGACGGGACAACTCCTTGGTGTTTCTAGTTGACGGGACAACTCCTTGGTGTCTCCAGTTGACAGGACAACTCCTTGGTGTCTCCAGTTGACGGGACAACTCCTTGGCGTCTCCAGTTGACGGGACAACTCCTTGGTGTTTCTAGTTGACGGGACAACTCCTTGGTGTCTCCAGTTGACAGGACAACTCCTTGGTGTCTCCAGTTGACGGGACAACTCCTTGGCGTCTCCAGTTGACGGGACAACTCCTTGGTGTTTCTAGTTGACGGGACAACTCCTTGGTGTCTCCAGTTGACAGGACAACTCCTTGGTGTCTCCAGTTGACGGGACAACTCCTTGGTGTTTCTAGTTGACGGGACAACTCTTTGGTGTCTCCAGTTGACGCGACAACTCCTTGGTGTCTCTAGTTGACGGATCAACCCTATACTTATTGGAGGCTAAAAGTCTTCCAACAGGGTTCTTCAGACAACAGAGAAAACA
The DNA here is from genome assembly GCF_000935625.1 of Nanorana parkeri. Lineage (NCBI taxonomy): Eukaryota > Metazoa > Chordata > Amphibia > Anura > Dicroglossidae > Nanorana > Nanorana parkeri. The sequence continues at coordinate 279,507 of NW_017307669.1, read as the reverse complement.
TTCCCTGTGCCATTGATTCTGGATGATTCCAAATATGAGATTCTTGGTGGTGGCTACAGCCGGCGAGCCTGTTTCAACTGTTATCTATGTCCCTATCCAGGGATCGGGTTACTAAAGGATTCCTATGTGCAATTCACTTCAACAGCCTTTTAATCCAAGGTCGGTGACAATCCTTCAGGGGGAATATGTCTTCAGCATCACGGAGTTCAGAGAGCCTTTCAAATCCAAGGAACCTCTGCATTAGTTCAATGAACAACTGAATGATATTTTTTCCAAATATTTGGTGTCTGCTCATAGATGTATGGGAACTGCTCACTGCTGATGGAGGTACCTCTAATCAAGGATTCAGCGCTGGACTCCCCAGAATTTCCTGGCTGATACTGTAAGCCAAGAAGCCCTGGACGACAATAAATGTTTTCTTATGTAGACGTTTCCTGTTGATCAGCAGCAAGTGGGAATCCAGATCTCATCCTGATGGTAATCCATAAGAGTATAGACACTCCTTGTCAAGAAAATGTTCTAAGGGAGAGAGCAATGGATATTTTATTGCATATGCTTCCTTCAGTCCAAATGGATTCGGGTTCCTAGATGGTACCCACAATTATCCGGGTAGGGTTCCCTCTCTTGTAGACTCTGACCCTTCTAGTCATCCTTTATATTCAGAGCTTCTACAGTGGATGCTACATCCAAAAATACCTTAAGCGACTTGGAGGTTGGAAGTAGAGTCTGTCTTGCCTGGATTACTCATCTCCTGTCAATGAGTGTTTGTTTAATACTAGAGCACCTACTAAACATCACATTATATTCTACAGTGTGGAATAATTTCATAGCCTTCGCCAGCTTAATAGGTTTTGTCTCTCTTCACCTTGCCATGATAGATATATTGGACTTTCTTCAGGCAAGCGATGTGTACTTGGGTATCGGTACCCTCTATATATTAATCCTCTGAGACACGAGGGGTAGCTCATTAATTGATAAGCCAGCTCTTAAGGACTTGCACAAGAATTCACTCTTCAGAAGAGTCTCTGTCCCTTAGAATCTACAGATAGTGCTGTATATGTTCTTCCTTTCCCGACTTCATCTAGCTCACGCTTACTCAGTATGGACAGTACCGTGTAAGATAATTTTTTTCTTACAGCAATCTCCTCGGGGAGGAGGGTGTTGGATAGTCAAGATTAGCCTTCAAACCACCTTATTGCTACCATTTCACAGACAAGTTTTTTGTTTCAGCTCATGCCCGAAATGTGGCTGCTATGCTGGGGAAGAACATGGAGGTTACCTTTTTTTTTCGGGTTGATCTGTTCATCTTTCTGGTGCGTTTAGAAAGTAGCTCTCTGCGTGCACTAGGTCACATGCCTTGTGCCTGATCAAGCAGATGGAGCCACAGATTAAACTATGGATTTGCTCTTTCGGAGGATGTTATCCTTACGGATAGAATTTAGTGATGTACCTCCAGAGTTATTCTGGAAGGCAGTAACCTGGTATATGTTCCTGTCCCATTACAGGGTCTATCCAGGAGTCTTGTCCATGGGGAAGTTGTTTCTGAATGTGTTTACCAGTGGTACAAATAAATAAATATCTCAGAATTACCCTCCCTGGTTAGATCCCATTGTATGCTGCCATGTAGGCGTCAGGAAAATGGACAATTGTATACACACCTATCGGTAATTTTCCTTTCCTGACGCCAATACATGGCAGCATACAGGACCCTCCCGTGGCTTTCGCATTGAGCACTTGTTACGAGAATGGTGGCCTTGGGAGGCGGGCTTTAATTTATAGTATAACTGGTCCTGTGATTGGGCTGGGGGCGGAGCCATACCCATTGTATGCTGCCATGTATTGGCGTCAGGAAAGGAAAATTACCGATAGGTAGGTATACAATTTTCCATTATATGGGAACCTGGGCTGAATGATGGAGAGAAAGAGATAGTATGGGAAAGATTGGGGAGGAGAACAAACAAAAATATGGATGTGTCTAAATTGACAAATCTGTGTGGAACAGGCAATGGGCCTGTCTGGGCAATAGAGGAGGACAGTCTGAATGTGACATAAAATAACATTTAAAAAAAGAAGAACGTGACTAGAACAGCAGATGGTGCAACTTAAAGCAGAACTCTGGGCAAAAGTGTTCTTAATCCTTGCAGTGGGTCTATCCCAACACCCCAAAGGGTTACATGCTAATTTATGTCTAAGTGCTAAAAATAAATATATAACAATTATACTCACCTGAAGCTGGCTGCTACTCTGGTCCCTGAAGCCTGTCCCCTCCTTTGCTGCAGCAATGAAATGTCCCTTGGCGTCCTCATGTCCTATACAGTTTGTATAGAGCATGGTGACTCAAGGATCCTTAGATCACTGGAGACAAGGGGGAGAGAGGTTCCAGGGACGGGCTCCGAGGATCATGTGAATATAATAATATTTTTTTGTTACTTTTAGCACCTCGACAAAAATGAGCACTTAACCCTTGCAGTGTGGGGGGTAGCCCTACTGCAAGGGTTAAGAACAGTTTTGTCAGGAGTTCTGCTTTAATCGATGTGATAGTAAAGAGTAAGTTTTAAATTAAAATGAATTGCGTCTATGAGAACTACTTATGAACTGTACAATCAGCAACCAAACAAATATACTGTATGCCAAGTTTATCTATATATTATTCTAGCTCTCCACCCTACTTTTTAAGCTCCTGTCAACCCCTGACTGGCATAAACCTGAGCCAATCCCATGTGAGGGTTCTTCCTACCTTCTTAAAGGGACCCTTACATGTAGGCTGTATATAAATAGCCAAACCAAACAGATATACATCGAATACTACTAAAAATAAGAGCTGAACCAATATGATAGAAACAACTGTTAGCATAAAAGAAAGCAAATAATGTCAGGGTAATAGGCAGAATAGGAATAATAAACTGAATAGTAAAAAAGGAGTGGCTAGAAAATGTAGAAAATTATTTCAAAGGGCAGACAACTGTGATGATATGGTATACACACTAATAAAACTATAAACACTAATTGGACTATTGTGAACTGATATGATAATATATGTCCAGCAAGGGGAGTGGTATAAAAGGGACCCTATGAAACGGCAATTGGAAGAAGCAAATAGACATCAACACTCAAGATGTGAGTGGAAATCGTGGTTGGTGAGAAATGAATTTAAAGCAAACCTTTACCCATATCTTTAAAATAACAACAAACACACCTTTAGAAATGTTTAGTAATGACAATCTACAAACACATACTTCCAGATAATTGCAGGCTTTGTATTCTTTGCGTACCTTATTTCTGTTTTCTTTCCCAGTCTTCTGACAATGGTCATGTTTACTAAGGGCAGATTACTAGCTCTCCTATTACTTCCTGGATTTCTGGCACACGTGACTAGACATGGGACCAGGATTCAGATTCAACAGCAGTGAATATGAGACTGTGTAAAAAGGGAAAAGACCATGCGGAGTTGGAAGTGTCAGGTCAATTTTCCATGGCGGCAACTGGAATGAAAGTTATTGGGAATGTGAATGGAAATTGAGGTGTATTCCTGGAGTTGTCCTCTGTGTACCCTCTGTGTCTGCAACTTGACTTGGGAAGTCACTTGTGTCCCTGGTGTCTGTGCAAAAAAAGAAAGGTTTATGACCAGGTAGAACATCATTATGGAAAATGAGTCATACCCTGCTTGTGGTCAACAAAGTTTAGATCGGCCCCATTTTACAGACATTTTTAGATAAACTTGACATATATTTGTTTAGTTGCTGTTTATATACAGCTAATAAGTGGTTCTTATAGTCCCAGTTAATTTTTTTTACTTCACCATCACATATTGATTAAGCCGCATTGCCTGACACTCTACCACTGTCGGTTCCACCCACACCTTCCTCCTTTCATCTTAAAGAGGAACTTTACCCATATCTTTAAAATAACAACAAAGGCACCCTTAGAAATGTTTTTGTAATTGCAATCCACAAACACATACTTCTAGATAATTGCACGATTAATATATCTAACTTTACTTCCTGGAACTCTGTGACCATGCACATCATCTCAGGGGAGGAAAATGCTTTTCCCTGAGATCTCATGAGATTATAGATGAATTTTCCCTGCAATGCTCTGCTGATGTAACCTAACCGGGATGCAATGCTTGGGCACAATTACATCATCTGTGGCAGAACTGGACCAGGAAGTAAATTAACTGTATTTGTAAGTAAATGAAAAACATGTTTGTGTAAATAATGAATGTAAGATGATTTTATATTGGCATGCAGAGCTGCATGCTTATGTGATTTTTAGTGAAAGGGGGTAAATGTCCGCTTTAAGGGATGTCCACACTCCATTTTCTATTTCAAACTGTCACTTTATGTCACATTCAGACTTCCCCCTCTCTCACTGACAGTAATCTGTGCAGCAGCGCGTTCCTCTCCACAGAGTCAATGAGAGCCAGCAGTGGAGGAGGAGGCGGGGACCCTGGTCAGCAGCAGGGGAGGAGGCGGGGCCCGGTGAAGAAGAAGGCGGGCCCGGCGATTTGCAAAGCCCACCACAGAGAGTCTATGGTGGGCTCTGCAGGGTCACTCTCAGGTGGGCTGTTTGGGACATCAGGTGGGCTCTGCAAGTGGTAGTAACTAGATTTCTAGTTACGCCCCTGCTACAACCCCATTGATGTAACTCCTCCCACCTGTTATTTTAGCCCCTCCACTCCACTCAGCTTCCCATTTGTCTCTCCTTTGGCTCAGTTGCCCTAACTCCTGGCCCCTTTTTGAGTTTAACCATTACCATTAACCTATTACCATACAAGCGATCCGCCGGCTGTAGAGCCGGTGGATCGCGTGTATGGGGTGCCGATCGGTTCGATTGTACACTGTAGTGTTACTCTTATCTGTAGACAGACAGAAAACATATGTGAAAAGCCCAACGGCTTCCAAAGGCCATATCAACTTCCCTCCCTATATAGTATGTGGTCATGTTAGCTCATGCAACTTCTTAAAGTGGCATTAAAGTCACATCTCCACCCCCCCCATGCTGCTTTAGGCCCCGTTCCCACTGCGCGATATGCATATTGCGCGAGATTTGCCGCGCGATATCGCGTTCAAGCTTGCATTGAGCAAGCTTGAATCGCGGCTAAATCCGCTCCAAAAAGGGTCCTGCTGTAGAGACACGCGACAGCAGGACCCTTTGCCCCATTGAAATGCATTGGAGCGCGATATCGCGCGGTAATTTGCAGCGATATCGCGGGAATTACCGCGCGATAAATCGCTCAATGTGAACAGGGCTTTAAGGACCTACCTTAAATGATGCCTCTTGATCAGATCATCTTCTTCTTTCCAGTAGTTTTCAGGAGTCCCTCCAGCGCTGGTGCCGGTCTATGATCCAGTGCTGACTGCTGTGACTTCCTGTCCCACAGTGTCTGTGTGCGTGCATACTGCCGGGCTGCGTGCAGGGCCGGATTTAATATCACTTTTTTATTTTTTTTATTTTTTTACTTTTTAAAATTTTTATTTATATTATCGTTTAGTTTTTTTAATCTTTTATAATTTTTTATCTTATTGTTTATTTTTTTATAATTATTTTCTTATTTTTTAATAATTTGTTTCTTATTATTTTTTACTTTTTAATCATCTTTTTATTTAATTATTTTTCTTATTTTTTTTAATTTTTATTAATGTAAATTTTTTTTATCAAATTGTTTTCCACCTAACTTTATTGCTATCACACAGGAGCTAACAAGCCTCTGTGTGATAGCAATTGGAGGTGACAGGTTCTCTTTATTGACCCTGTCACCTCCAATACAGGAGTTCTAGCACAGTACTGTGCTGGAGCTCCTGTGACAGGGGAGTGCGGAAGACTGCTCTCCCCTCTCACTGTGTACACGGAGCGGCAGGGTTACTTTTAACCCTGCCACTCTGCTCCTGCATCGGCGGCCAGTAAGAGGAGAGAGACTCGGCAGCGGAGCCCCGAGGGGAGAGATAAGTGCAGGGGTGGGAGGGGAGGACGGATGGACAGACAGACTGCAGACTTTTTACAAGTGATCTCGGCGACTTCGCTGAGATCACTTGTAAACGTACAATCAGCTTCCTCACTCTACATTTAGTCCTGCTTGTGCAAAGCAGGACTAAATGTAGAAAGCACAACTTACCACCTGGCGCCCGGAACTTTCCCACAAGGACACCGATGCCACCCCTCTGCACCCTGCAGGTGGCCTTGTGGGGAATCTGGCCCTGGCTGCATGCATTGACTTACCCTGGGTCTCTCCTCTTCTCCCAGCCGAAGATCTCTACTGCGCATGCGCCCACCCCATGATCAAGCGAAGCATACAGAGGTAAGTAATAACCTTTTTGGTGACTTTTTATTTTTTTAATGTTTTTGCATATAACTACTGCTTGATAGCAGTAGATATATGCAAAAAAAAAGAAGGTTTAATTCTACTTTAACCACTTCAGGGTTTTAAATGTTGGAAATACATCCAAAAAACTCCAACAAAGGTTCTAGGACATGCTACCTGTACTATGTCTTGCTACCTTCCTCTGCCACTGCTATGACCAGCAATTACTGGCTGTCAAAATATGTCCTCAATTTAAAAAAAAACAAAACTTTGCTGGTGGCTTGATGCACACTAAAGATTTTAAATTTTTTCATTTCCATCTTGCTGCCGGCCAGCCGGCAGATAGATACCGCAGTTGACAGCAGAATGTAAACAACAGGGAGCAATATTGTAGCAGACCTTTCTCTCTCAGGTCCGCTCCTTTTCTTAGTGGGTGGTTGCAATAGCCAGACTGCTATTGGCCATTTCAAATTGCAATGGCCAATAGCAGGCTGGCTACTTTACCTGCCCACTGAGCAGAGGCAAGTTGGTGGGGAGTTACTGTTAACTTTCAAGCAACCAGAAACTACAGTTATCTGGCATCTACCGATCCCTCTGGATGCTCCTGTGTAAAATTACTTTCTATAATAAGTATCAATACATTGTAGATACTATTTCCTTCATATGTAGATTATATGTTGGACCTTTAAACTGCATAAGACATCAGTTTAAAAAAAAGCTTAGATGTAAAAAATTGTTGTTTTTTTTCCCCCCACATAAAGTAATTCCCTATTTAACCCCTTATTAACAGAAATCAACCTTTGGCTATTATTTTTCTACTAGTTCTTTTTCATTTCTATTTTTTTTAACTGTTAATACTTACCTTTTTTCCATTTAATTCATTTTGTTTGTTATTTTTTTCAGGATCGCATAAAAAATTGGGCAAAATTGGAAAAAAAACAGTTTTTTTTCCATTTGCACATAACCTTGCCATGCTTCCTACCAGTACCAGTATTTAGTGTAATTTTCTTAATTGGGGCAAATTATAAAATGAATGAATACTTTTTATATACACTAAAAAATCCTTTTTTTTAACTAATTCTTGTCAAAATAGAATGAAAACACTTTATTATAAGCACTTTATTTCATATTTTTTTTTATTTGTTATGTTTTCTGTCAATAGATCACAAAAATAAATTTTTTTATGCAAGACAATATTGCCAAAAAAAGCCTAGTTTGTCCTCAAAAAGCAATGTATGGATTACATTGTTATCTTAAAGAAGAACTCAGGGCAGAAATATTCTTAGCCTGGGCTACTCAGACACCTAACTGCTCATTTTCATCTAGGGACGAAAATAAAAAGATATACCCATTCGAACCTCAAAGATGACTGGCTGCTAGAGCGGCAGTCCGTGCAGCCTCTCTCCCCCTGCGCTCCAGCGGTCTAAGGTCCAGTGAGTCATCACATTCTATAAAGTGTATAGGATGTGAGGATGCAGAGGGACATACCGTCACTGGTGCGGAAGGGGGGGGAGAGGCTGCAAGGACTGGTCTAGCAGCCAGTCAACTCTGAGATTCCGCTGATTTATATCTTTTTTATTTTCACCACAAGATTAAAACAAGCACTTAACCCTTGCAGTTCAGGCGTAGCCGGAGCTCTTTTTTAAGTATTGATAACGCTATCACCAAATAAATAGTCTCAATAGTCTAGCCAAGTTTCTGTTATTCCGACTATATTGAGGTCCTCTTCAAGTAACATAAGTTCAAGCTCCTCTAATTTGTTCCCTAGACTTCTATTGGATTGAGTACCTGCGGAAGCTCAGACTGCCCCTGATTGCTGCTCTCATCCTCCGATGCTAACCACAAGTATATTCTCTTACTGGATTATTACTCGCATGCTGTTCCATACGTTACGCATGTTATATGTAACCTGGGCCAAGGGCTTCCTTGCAGAAAGGCACTAAGTATCTTCTCTTCCTCTGATGATGATAATGAAGGCATTCTGATATACTGTGGGGCTTGTATTGTGTAATACACCCATCTTGGACTTTGCTCACAAGCTACCTATAAACGCATTGTAAGGCTGTATGAAGTAATACTAACCTTACGCCAGCACGGACCTCTTCTTAACCGAACTGAGTTCTTTAATCTGTATGAAGTGAATACAGTGTGCAGCATCGCATATCTCACCTAGTTCCTATGCGTTATGTCAGATGCACCACAGTCACTGAAACCCTGTATTAATTGGTTGTGATGAATTCCTGAAATCCCAGGCTACTTAAGTGTGTCCTTACAGCTGAATCTTTCTTCTGTAGTTGCGGCCCATAGCAGGTAACTCCACTTGTTGCTCAGAAGTATTACAAGTTGAGCGCCAGTCACTTTAAAGGTTTTGAAAGATTTTATTACTCCGACAGCTCACATTGGAGAGTGGGTTAAGGGCTACAGACACCTAGGACAGTATAGACTCCAGACTCACCAACCACTTCCTAGCTTCACAGTGCAGAGAGTATTTAAGCCAATGGCGGTGGCACTGTGCACAGCAGAACTTTAGCTGGTTAGCACAGAACTCCTTGGGCAAGACACCAGACTACCTGCAAGGTCTATGCCATGTTCCAACTTCTCAGGCACCTTCCGCAGAGGAAGTAACTCCCTGGTGCTCCTTCCCAGGGACAGCGTCTCCTTCACTGGCAGGACAGCTGTGGGCCCGCCGATACTGAGCCAATCCCTTGGCTGCAGGCCTGGCCAGATTGCACACCACAACACCACTGGCCATGAAACACCTAGTGATTTGCTAGGGAGACACACATATTCATAACACAGCATTATTGGATGTTCTACACTATTGCAAGATCACACCCAGCAGCCAATAGATACAAACAATAGCAGTGAGCTTAGGAGAAAACAAGTGAACAAAATACACAGAAGTACAACATTTTAGTCACGTATAGAGGATTTTACTAACAGTACTAAACTAAGTTACAAAACAGAGATAATGTTGTACTTTTGTACATTCATATTTTCCTACTTGGCAGGAAATGGAAATAAAGGTTTTACCAGAGTGTGTAAAAAGAGAACAGGTTTAAATGCCTTGTGGTCAGCTAACTGTTTTATGGTTATTTGTAATTACACAAGCATGCAATCTCCTATGTGTAAAGGTCAAGTAGTATATACAGCGGTTTTTATAACATCAAAGTAAGCAGTAAAGGTGAAATGTTACCTATTAAAACAACAGAAAACTGTAATGTCTACACCAGTGAATCAATACACTAGATGGACATGTTTGCCAAATTCCAGGTAAATGGGATTCACACAGTGTGTGACTCTGTAGATTTGACAAATCTGTATACAGAGATATTGGAATATTAAGAATTAGTTTTTTTTAACAAAAAAACAATTTACCTGCTAACAAACTAATGTGCTCATCTCTATAAGCTACAACTGACATAGCATTAAACATATATCATGTACGTGTTAAACCATCTTGAGTGAAAGTGGATTTTTTCACTAGAAATGTATAATGGATCATTTTTGTGAAGGCAATATTTATAATATAAAATATTTATAATGTGTCTGCATTTTTGAGGGGGAAATTGATGGGCAAATTCAAAAATTACATATGTGATACAATCTGTCACTAGCACAGAGCACCCCCATGCTTTTTTTTCTGTTTCTTTCAACAGAGTGGAAACACTGTTCATTCTGTTGTGAAATCACACAATATTGTCACTTTGTGGGACAGGTTAGTCTTAGATGGTCATGTAGTTTAAAAAGTGATTGCCCAACAATAGCTAACACTTTTTTAAGTGGTTACAGGAACAGAGGAGATCTTGCAAGTTTGTCTGTCCCTCTTCTTCACTCCTTTCCCCTTATCCATTCATAGAATGCCTTGCATTCATTTAAAAGAAGAATACAAGGCTTTTTGTGAATGGACAAGGGGAGAGGAGGGGGCAGCTATACGACATGATCCTTTACTGTATGAGAGATGGAACTCCCAGCTGGAGCACCGCATGAGGAGCACCATCAAATATATTCGACATCAACAGTAACCGGCAGTTGTTCGAGCATTAGATGCTCATCATTTTGGGAAACTTGTGTTGTTCCCCAAAAATATTTGTTTTTCTGCATTATAAGCACAAAAAAAGCTATATTGACTGACTGGTTATCCCCTACCTCCATATCAATGGCTAAGGTCCTGCCACAACTCCACCGACTCATGCTGATGGACAAACTAGACACAAAATTTAACAAGAAGCGTACAAAGACATTCTTTGACACCTGGTCTACATTTTTAACTACTGAACTGCCCCTGGAACAACTACGCGACACAATGCTTATTTTTCGAAATTCCAAATGGTTTCTTACTGCCAAGCTAGCTAACTCATTAGGTGCTCTCGATGTCCTTTGAGATGATTTGCGAACACTCCCATCCGCTTAGAATTAGTTTCCACGACGTCAAACCCCGAATCACACCTCCTTCCCCAGGAGACTTCTCTTGCACTCATCATCTCTTAACAGTTCGGCTCACTGACCGCGTGAATTTATAGATACTGTGGTTACTCTTCTTTATGACACCAATTGTTATGCCTTCCTTTTTTATACTCTTTTTTTATATGCCTTGTGACTTTGACACTACATGTATGTTGTACTATACTTTGCTCGCAAATAAAAAAAATTTACATGCAAAAAAAAATAAAAAACCTGCGTAGTGTCTCCCTCTGAAAATATAGCCTACTAAACAGAGTGACTAGACATACCCAGTTTCAAAGAACAGTCAGTCAGTTTTAAGAAGTTGTCCCCCCCCCCATAAAAGCATCGCCGAATATGTCCCTTTTTCTAAAATAGCATTCCTTGCTATAACAATAACTAAAAATCCCCTTATTTAAAGAGTGACAATTAAAGTTCTTGTAGCAATAAAGATCAACTTATTATTTATGAAAATGCAAGTCTGTCAAAACACTAACAGGCTTGCTTGGTAAGGTAAAGAACAATGATCATGTGCATAATATAGCAGCCCCTTAAATTCCTGTACCTGTACAAATATAGAAAATGCTCATTGCATTTACATTCACCATATAACTCCAATACATTTGTAGAAAGACAGCTATCCTTTTTCAATAAATAAAAGAAAGTTTTTATGTTTGCGTTTAAATTCACCACATATCTCAATACAATCTCAATAAATAAATTTTTATTATTATTATTATACAGGATTTATATAGCGCCAACAGTTTGCACAGCGTCCTTTCTTAATTAAATTGGGCACATGCAGGTTATATTCAGAGATCTGCAAACCTCTGCCTTTTAAAACTATATGAGTTGATCTGTTGTTTTGCTCTAACTTTCATTAGATTTCATTGTTGCCCTTGAGACCTTCTCATGCTTGGAGTACCTCCATCAAGCCTCATTCTCTACCACCATCATTTCTTCTCACTAGTGTGTCTCTACTTACAATGCAAACCCAGAGAGACGTACCATTTTTCTATATAAATATCCCTTCAAATGAGAAAATAAAGTTTTATGCAACTTCTGCAGTTGGAACTGATCATAGTACAAGAAATTATCTCTTATTGACAATGGCAATGGGATAATATTGTTTAATTATGCATAACATCTCTCTGCAAAACAGGAGCTGAAAATATATGAAATGATCTGAACCACATGAGTAAGCATGTGAGCAAGTATGAAAAAGTTAAGACTTATAATGTATTCATTAAAAGATTCCCTGTGTTTTTAAAGCCAATCCATAGCCCATAAATAAGGCCATGTTTAAATCTAGTTTAACCACTTCCAGCGGGTTCACGTAAATGTGCGTCATCAAAGTGGTTATAACAAGAAGCAGCAGCCGTGTTCTTGGTACCGTTTTAAACAGCCGGCAATTGCTGTTTAAATACAAGTGATCCAGCATCTGTACAGGTGCCAGATCGCTTGTATGGTGCAGCGGTGTGTGTCAGCAATCTACGCCCCCGCCACCGCCTTCCTGGGCTCCACTGTCCCCTGTGTGAGCCTGGGACCGGCACGGCGGGTCTCCCCTGATGGATCGGAGGAGAGATCAGGGGCTTCCAGCCGCTGATCTCCCTTCTGATCACTGGACCTGGAAGTGATGTGCATTACATCACTTCCGGGGTCACTGGGCACATTCTCCAGCTCCTAGAGCAAGAAGAAGAAGCTGGTGAAGCAGATCTCTGCTTTATCAGCTTCTTTGAGATCCCTAGGTGACATTAGGGGTCTGAAAGACTGATGTCTCCATAAAGAGGGCCTGCCACATTATATATGCTATTATATAGGGGGCTTGTTAACCCCCTATGCGATAGCAATAAAGCTGAGTGTAAAAAAAAATTGTAAAAATTAAAGTTACAGAGAAAAAAAATGTCAAGTCCCCCGCACCCCACGTGCACGCACATACAATGCAAACCTGCAATGCGCCTACATGCAAAAACAAAGAGTATGCAAAAACGTAAGAGTAATAATTCTAGGCCCATTAATCACTATTAACACTAAACCGATGAGCCATAAAAGTGTTTAAAGCGTCGCCTATGGGAAATTTTGGTTATTGTAGTTTTTTGCGGTTTCACGGATGGATGCAATTTTAAGGCTAGACATGTTTGGTATCTATTTACCCGGCGTGACCCCATATTTTTTTTTTACCCAAAAATCGGGTATTATATTCGGTTTCTGTGCACTAAATGTAATTGCAACTAGCATCTTTTTATTCTACAGGGCCTCTGCTTTCAGAAAATATATAATTGTTTGTGGGTCTGAAGCTGTTTTCTAGACAAAAACTCCGATTTTATCATGTGTGTGCAAATGTAAGAAATTGCTCTGGGCAGCAAGTGGTTAATCTGATCTAATCTTCTGATGATTTAGATTATGATTTGTCAATGCCAGGAATTTAATACTGTAACTGACATAATACTGTAGCAGAATGAAAAGCTGTGAAGCTTAAATTTGTTGTTGGCAAATAATAAAAAACAAACAAAATAATTTAAAAAAACAAATACGAGTTTTGTAGCTACAATAGGTAGCTATTGCTATCTTTATGCTTCAGGAAAATGATGTGTGAATCTGGGGTTTTCTGGCCCCACTTCTATGCACTGACAGCAAAGATCTCTCAGTTAGATGCAGCTATATATTATCATCTCGTGGCTATTAGATTTAAGTCTATTGCACAACTACTAGGATGCTGTTAGATTTAAGTCTATTGCACAACTGCTGGGACTTTGGAACAATTAAACCAGTCCGGGGTTTACTGAGCTAAGAATCTAACCCTTCTCCATTGAAGTAAGGGCTTTTTGCACTAGAGCTTTCTCTACTTGGATAAATGTAAAATTTACCATGAGTAAAGACAGTTAAGGTGCCTAAAGAGTCTGTAGGTGGGTGGCTGTACAGACACGCTCTGACTGTCCATGGGCCTCAGTGTTGGTTAAATGCTTCATAATTAACTGTTAAGATGGTCTCTGGACAACGTTTATGTTAACCTGCTCAAATGAGGTTCCCCCCACCATACTTGCACAGTATAACCCTACACATACAGAACATTATGATGCACAGGTAATCAGACCCTTATTGCACTGCACATATTAGATCTCCCCTCACACAATAGAGGTCTAGGAATAATATAAAGGGCTTCATTTTAGTATAGCGCTAAATAGATGAAATGGAAAACGTTTTTGGCGTATGTTGCAAATTTATAGTTTCCATATTGTTGATTTTCACAGTTTTGCAAAAAGCACAATTTTTAATCGACAAATACTTTATTAACTTGATACCGTTTTAAGTTTAGCAATTTTAGAGGTTATGTTGTATTTGCCTGTGCTAATAATGATTTTATTTTTTCAAAAATATTGCTGTGGTAAGCAGTTGCACAGTTATGATGGGACAAAATGAGCAATTCCCTCTTTTTTAATTTACAGCTCCTGCGTATCATAAAATTTAAAAAATAAGGAGAATTTTACAAACTTTTAAGGCTATAATAGAAAAAATGGCAAAATTGACTTGATGAGCTGAAGCGACTGAGTTGAAAGAAAATTTTCAGGGTACTAACCAATCTTGTCTAATGCAAATATTACGATTATTATCAATACAAGCCACAAAAAGTAATGACCACTGCTCTCAGGCCCCTATTGTCAGCTAAGCCTCTGGAATACTGGGTGCTGAAGCCGTAAGCTGCTCATCCTGGCTCCAAGTGAAAACCACAAATCTATGATATTAGAGAAAGTAATTGATGAGTGATGATGAGTTATGTATTTATACCTGTGATTCAGGCTGAGCAGATGCTAAAATGCAGTTGTGGAGCTATGAATAGCTATGTTCATATAGGACAGTAGGTCGGCAGAACCCAACATATACAATCCCTTTAGGAAAAGTAGCGGTTAAAGGTCGCTAAAAAATGATTTGAATATTGATGCACTTTAAGGGGTTGTGCTGCTTGAATGTGGGCGTGTCCAGAAATTGTGTACTGCTTTTTTAAGATAGATCTGTCAGTTTTGGGGTAGGGGGAAAAAACAGGTCGTCTCTTTTTACATAATAAATATTTTTTTTACATTATGAGTAGTTTTTTTGAGTGTAATAAATGCCATGATTTCAGTCTTGTGTTTTATTTATGAGCCTGAAGCGATACATTTGTGGGGTTCATTTACTAATCATCAAATCATGTGCAAATAAAATATTTTTTTCAATTCGATTGCACATGATTGGGTATTCAGCATGAACACACATTTACCTTTACTAAGTGAACAGTTTCTTATTATTGAGTAAAATTACCAAAAATTTATTTTCTATATATTCTAGAAGTAAAAAGGAACAAAAATTTTTTTTCAAGTTTAAAAAGTGATTTCAAAATGCGGAAAATGTGCAGGAAAAAAAATGCGTTAAAAGATGTGGCTATTTTTTTATGCAATACTACAAAGACGGAACAAACATTAAAATATTTAAAAAAAGGATTGTAAAAGGCAAGATTTCACTAGGGCTAATTCAGGGGTTTTTTTTTATACTTCTATATGAAAAGGTGTTACAATTATTGTTCTTTACCTCAATATCTGCTTTTCACCATGGTGAACAATTATAGTGGCACTGCGGCACACTATGTGTGCTTTTTTAGCTTATGATTATCCAATCATGTAAAAAGCATGTCCCTGTTTACTTATTAATTTGCACATAATTGGTATTCACACAATTTACTGTGTGAATCTTCTCAGCTCCTTTAGTAAATAAGCCTCATTTTATCTAAAAAAACGTGTATATCTTTTTTGAGAATCAATTTAAAAGTATAATATGACTTATATAGAAAAAAAATGATGATTACAGGTATTTATATAGCGCCGACAATTTACGCAGCACTTTACATAGTTGCACATACACATCAATCCCTACCCTCAAGGAGCTTACAATCTAAGGTATTTTACTACACAAATGCATACACATATTTATAAATACAAAAGCAAAATGTTTTAGAGCACAGTAGCGTGCGAAAAGTACTTGTAGGTTTAGGACAGTGGGCAAGCCAGCTGTATTGGTTGGAAAGGTAGGGCATATTGGTTGGGGGGCATGAGTGAGGAGATTGTAGGTTGGGTGGGGTGGTGGGGAAGGAATTTGTGAGGGTAAAGGGAAAAAGGGAGAAGAGAAAGAGCTAAAGAAAAAGATAGAAAAAAATAGGAAAAAAAGGGGGTGGGGGAGTTGTAGGTGTTAAAGAGGGAATTGGGTGTAGGGTAGTCAGCTGTGTATGTTTTCCAATTGTGTTGGATTGTTATGTGCAAAGATAAGTACTCATGTAGGAACTGACAGTGACAAAAGTTGGTGACCAGAATAGTCTTCCAAAAATTAAAAAAAAATCTCTTTAGGGAAACAGGAGGCATAACAACAGCACTATTTGAATGCACATGGAAAACTAGGCCTGCACTGTACACGTTGAACTTCCATCTACGTTTAGCTTGGGTTTATGGAACACACACATTTGCTCGCATAAGCGGGCACATGTTCCATATGGACCCTTGTGGCCCAATCCTTCTCTTGTTTATTTTATTTAATACTTCGTCATAATTGATGTTAGAAATTGCTCAACTCTCCTGTACCTATCTTCATCATTATCATTTATAGTACAGTTAATGTTATATTTTGTACTATTCACTGTACAATATGTCTTACCAATCCAGGTGAACATTCTTTATATTTACAGTTACGGATATATGATCTATGTTCAGCTAAAGTCAAGCATTTTGTTGTTAGATCCTTTCCTTCTCTTTCTATATCATCAAAGTGAGAACAGAAGTATGTTTGGCAGCTATTTTTCGGATCATAATGTTTTCTTCATATTTAGTTTGTGCCCTGATTAATGTCATCTGACATTTGAGTAAGGGAGTGAATATCTGTACACAGCTTTATATTGATGTCATGGGAAAAAAATCAAACTGCCAGCTTAACCCCATGACTGCTGTTACATGGTGCATGCAGTGTAAATAAATCAAACCTTTGCATAATTACTGACCTCCAAAGAAAATAATAAAATGGTTAAATGAACTGTGAATGGCTTGCTATGCTGGATTGGGATGATGATAAAGGGTCAGGCTACCAATATTTATATCACAGTTTCTGGTTTTCTCTATGGAGGATGAAACATCCTAGACGAAGCCCCATCTCTGCCCGTCTGCTTTGTCTTCTTGTTCCGCTGGCTGCAGTAGAGAGAGCCTCAAACCATTTGCTGCATTCTCCATTATTTAAAATAACAGGGAAAGTGAGAGGGAGACCTTTATATGTGGACACTCACATAATGCAGACTTGCAAATTGAGCAGCAGAGAGAGAAAAAAAATGCGTTGAAGGGTCAGTTACTCAGTAACTCCAAAACAACTGTCTGAGAGAGAAATTCCCCTCACTTTGGGAAAATTCCTTTAACTTCCTGTTGTGTCTCCATGACAGCAAGTGAAGGTAAATTTTCTTAGAGATACATAGACAGAAATCAATAACCTAGGGATAGGCAACCTTGGCACTCCAGCCCTTGTGGAACTACAAGTCCCATGGGGCATTGATAGACTCTGACATGCATGACTCCCAAAGCATGATGGGTTTTTTTTAGTTTCAACACAGCTGGAATGCTTAGGGTTTCTACTCCTGAAAAAACCTGATAGGGGTTTTAACCCTTTTGACTATACTGTATATACTTTACTTTAATTAGATATACTATACTGGCTACCTGCAGATCTCTATAGCGGTGGCTACAAGTGAGTTTTAGTACCCTTTGATGCATACGGCAGCCTTTCTGCTACTTGTCTGCTTTGTAATACCTGGCATCTGTGTTATATACTTCTCATGATGCCAGTTAGTCCAATTTGTATCATTTCTTTATAGTGTTTTAATATTAACAAACGTTTTTTATGTGCTGTTTCCCTATCTGCCATGCCTCGCTGTCATATGTTATGTGTGGAAGTAGCTGATAAGCTAAAATTGCTTTAGATATTCATATCCGCATAAGGACATAGGCCTTATAGTGTGGCGAAACCCGAACTGTGTCCATAGCAAAAAGATTGTCACTTTTATGTCCCCTTAAGTTGATTGTTTGCTATGGGCACTCTGTTCTTATTTTAAACAAATTCATACATGATTGTGCGATGACATGTACATAATTTTCAGCAATACTTCATGAAAAAACACTCCTAACTACTTTTATTCTCTGGCTTGGAACAAGTATGCTCATAAAAACGTCTAACTTTTCTCCTACGTTCCTGATGTGTATACAGTTTCCAGATCGGTGACATGGAAAATATTGAAGTCAAAGGGTTAAAGTGACATTCAATTCAGAAGTTACATATTAAAAATACATTTAAGTACCCTATTTATTATCAAACATCTATCTTATTTGTGTATCACTCAGCTGTAGATCCTCAAATCATCTCTGAATTCATGCTGACACTGTCCTTCCTTCACAAGGGTGGCTACTTTTGTTCCCCTTGGTCCCAGTGTGTGTTGTAAAGTAGTCACCACTCCAAGCTCATTCCTGTGATGCACTACAATCTCAATATAAATGAGTAAACTAAATGTGACCTTGTAGTCCATCATGAGAGTGATCTCGGAGTAGTGGCTACTTTGCAACACACACACGGACCATGAGGAAGAAAAGTAGTCACCGTTCAGAAGGAAGGACAGTGTCAGCACTAATTCAGAGATGATTTGAGGATTTACAGCCGAGTGATACACAAATAAGATTTTTGTTTTTGTTAATAGTTAAGGTACTTGAATGCATTTTTGAGATTTAACTCCTGAGTTAAGTGTCACTTTATTTGATGATTATTCTAGCTTTAGTGACCAAATAATCAGGATTTTATTAAGACAGGAGGCAAATATGTTGCATAACTCTCCTTACTGATTCCTCATAGCAGCAAAGAAACATAACAGAAAAGAGAAATAACCAATAGTAGCACAAAGCATTTTATAAAGTCCGCCTATTAAAGGAGAACTATGAGGTGAGTGCTTTTCACTCCCGTCATAGTTCTAGCCGACCTGTGACAATGAGACTGTCACAGGTCGGCTCAGTAGATCGGTAAGTGAGCGAACACATACCAGCGTTCGCTCACTTCTCGATTCTGTCACGGCTCTCTGCCGTGACAAGGGAGGGGCTGGATTCCCCCCTCCCTGCTCCGATCCGCCAGCGCTGACTGGCAGAACGGATAGGCAGAGCCAGCTGTCAGTCACGCAGCTGGGCGGATCCCGGCACAATTAGTGTAGGATTAAGTCTATGCAATGTCTATAGCTTAACTAGAAATAGACCCTCTCGCCACTGGCGGAACTACCAGGGTCGCAATTGCGACCTGGCCCTGGCGGTTCGCCTGTTGGGGGAGCCTAGCATTGCTGTATAAAGTACTGCTGAGATTTGTAGTCCTCTATATAGGGTCCCATGCTGCATTGCTATATAGCACTACAAATACCAACTGTACTTTATACAGCATGTCAATCAGTTGGGCTACAAAAAACAATGATTTTATTTATTAACTTACCTTGACCTCTTCTGGCTGTTTTCTGGAGGTGGAGGCTGCAGAAAAACACACCAGTGTGTGTGTGTATCCATCTCAGACAGCGCACCCGTGTACTCAGGTGGCTGTTTGCTGGGTCCTCACGGCCGAGGCCCAGGGCTACCCCCTGAAGGGTCTGCCGGATACTCCCTCCACAGTATCCGGCGCAGAGATGAGCGGGCCCGCCGGCTGCCGGATACCAATGTGATCATCGGACACTCCCAGATAGCACCGGATACCGATGCGGTGCTATCCGGCGGCCGGACACCGGCGGCCCCCCCCATCTCTGCCCCGGGGCTGTGTTAGATCAGATACTGGGCCCCCCTTTAGGCTCAGGCCCTGGGGCGGCTGCACCGGTGGTAGGTCCGCCCCTGCGCTCTGCCACCTGCAGCATGTACGGGCGGCTGTGCAGCAGGGCTGGAGAGGCTGTCTCTAGTCCCATAGAATGTGCTGCAGGCACTGCCAGGCAGCACATTTTGCTGTGTGAGGACCCTCTCCACTTAGCCCTGCCCGCTGGCCACCGAGACACACGGAAGAGGGCCCTGCAGCATAGGGAAGGTAAGTCTGGAGTGGGAAGGGGGGGCGCGCGGAGGGGGGGGGGATGCTGGTGGTATTCTGCATAGCTGACTTTTATTATTGCTAGGACTTGTAGTCCCGCATAGCTGGTGGTATTCTGCATTGCTGTATGAGGATTATACAACAATGAAGAATAGCACCAACTATGTAGGACTACAAGTCCTCGCAACGCATTATATTAGGGATAGTAGGGATACACCACTGCCAATACTGGGCATTTTCACAAGTACTCATACTCGTGAAAATGCCCCGATCGATACTAAATGCAGATACCGGCGCTCTGCCGAGAACGCCGATGTAGTCGAATTTGCCGACCTCAGGATCTGCGCTTGCGCACAGACCAGTATTATCGAGGAAACGGGGATTTATTTACAAAGTATTTTGTTTAAATTGTTAATTGTGACCGTTAATAATATTCCATCCATCATTTACTGCCATGCATGGCATATTATTAACGGTCACAATTAACCATTACAAACGAATACTTTGTAAATAAATGCCGGTTTCCTCGTTAATCCAATCTGTGCATAAGCGCAGATACTGGGTTAGCGTTCTCGACAGAACACCGGCACTAACATTTTAAACAAGCGGCTGCCTGAGGTCCCGTGCTTGCTGGGGACTTTGGCAGCCTTCCTGTTAACCATGTGGTGCCATGGCAGTGGGGGGTTGGGGCCCTTCATGGTTTCTTGCACCGGGGCCCTGAAGGTTCTAGTTATGCCTCTGCCTCTTGCTGTTTAATTTACGCCACTAAAATAAAAATAAATAAGTATAAACAATGCAATTCACATGCTTTCCAGTAAAAATAAATTTGCTTTCCAGTAAATAATGCAAGGGGAACATGTTGTAAGTGTCCCCCACTACAGGCATACACGTTGCACTAGTGGTGGTTAGCTCTCTTGATGTAAGTAGTCTCAAGTGCAACCCTAAAGATCACCAAAGGGCCACACATAGCTTTCTGTAGCATTACATCCACTGAATATTGTCAGAGACTGCAGACATAGAATAGGAGATGGTCAGGGACCGGAGACATACAACAGGATATGGTCTAGACATGTGCACTGCCAAAAAATTTGTTTAGTTTAGTTTCGTTTTAAATTCGGATTTGTGTTATTTCGTTTTTCGGGATTCGGGTGTGATTTGGATTCGGAATTTGGATTCGGACGAAATTCGGTAGCGGTAGGTCGAACGTTCGTTTTGTTTTCTGTTCTTATTCGTTTCGTTCGTTCGTGACATTTGAGGGGGAAAAATACTTTTCTCCTTCTCTAATGTCACTTTGCTCCAACGAACGAAACGAATAAGAACAGAAAACGAAACGAACGTTCGACCTACCGCTACCGAATTTCGGAAATGGAAATTCGGATTCGTTTCCATTCGTTATGTCTGTAATTCAGAATTCGGATACATCCGAATGTCCGAATTTCCGAAAATTCGTCCGAATTTCGATTCGGGACGAAACGAATCGCACATGTCTAATGGTCAGGGACTGCAGACGTACAACAGGAGATGGTCAGAGACTGCACAGGATATGTCTCTTACAATTTTAATTGCTTTTACTTGGGTTAGGGTTTCTTGGCTTTTTAAAGGTTAACATTTCTACTTGCTGCTCCTTCTTTGTATTGTTAGGAGGGGTTGTTAGGGGTTTGTTCATAATCATTTGTAAAGTTCATTTGAGTACTGCCTAACACAGCATTAAAAGCCTGGCTTGTGCATTGTGGTTTAATGAAATTAATGAGAGAAACGCAATCCTCAAATTTCAGTCCTACATTTTCCATAAGGACAGATCACTGTGAAGGTGCTCCGAATCCTGGAATCAGCCATTTTGCTGCAACAAAACATCTAAAAGGTAAGAAATATTCTTAAACATGATTCTTATTACGCTGTGTGAATAGGAACACACAACGAACATATAGAGGGGCTATGACACTCAATGACTAGAGACACATTACATGAAGCTGCTAGACATCACAGCTATTTGATGTCTAGGTGGATCCGCATTTTTAATGCCCCACAAAAGCTAAAACAGCAGCCGCTCAGGAATGTATACAGACAGCAATGCTTCACATCATAGCAAATTATGAACAACTTGTCGGTAGCCATTTGTCCAACACAACCATTGCAATCAATGGCAATCAATCAGTGGATACATCATTGTGGAGCGGTATTGTAAATGAAAATCCCCATTGGGATTAAAAAAAGCAGAAAAGGATGTTGGCAGTATTGCTTCCTGAATGCCAGGCAGCCGCTGTTCTGCCTCCCCCCAGAAAAGCAATCCACTGTAGATCACTTTTCAGAGGGACAGTGGAGTCAGCTGCTTGTCTGACTGAGGCCTAAGAAAAAAACAGATTATTGCTTGAAGGGGCCCCAAGGGTCACACAATAAGTGTTCAAAGGAACTCAGAGTGACAGGACGTTACACATATTGATAATAGACAGAAGTGCTTATTGTGAAGCAGATGCCCTATTGCTGCTCAAACAGGCAGCCAGCTGACCTTTACTGTACGTACATGGTTTTGAAAGCACCATTGCATCCTGCATTGCCAGGCACAATGTACTCATTAAACTATCCTAAGGAACACAGTCCACTTTGTCCACTCTCAATGTGATTTTATAGTTACTGAGGATAACTAAGGAGGGGATTAACTAAATAATTATAAATAATAAATGCATATTCCAACCATGCAAACCTATGTTCACATCAAAGACCATTCTGTGTAAATGAAACACAAAGGACTGTCCTGTTCATGTATATAAGTTCTCCAGGCTTATAGTGTCTTTAGTAAGGCCTGCCATTTTCATAGTCAGCTAGCTGTGGAAAAAACATAAGCTTGGCTAGTTATATTTGGGTAGTGTGGTGGTTTAAAAAATTGCAGAGTAATGGGCCTGGAAAGTCAAATACTTAGATCTTCAGACTTCTGAGGATGTTTAGGAATCAGGGTTTAGGAATTAAGGAATTCTTCCATTTACCTTGTTTAATACAGTGAAGGGCATTTATCAAAACTGGAGCAGACAAAATCTGGAGCAGCTGTGCATGGCAACCAATCAGCTTCCCTCTTTCATTTGCAAATCTTAATTGAACAAACTGAAGAGAGAGGCTGATTGGTTGCCCTGCACAACTGATCCACATTTTGTCTGCTCCAGCTTGGATAAATTCCCCCCCCCCAAGAGTGTTTTCACTGCGAACAATGGGGCACGGTGTCCAGTTGGGGAACATGGAGAACTTAGATGCTTTCAGAAAACTATCCATCTACAGAAGGTTGTACATAGTTTGATCTGTGAAAGCTACAACAGTTATCAACTACTACGTATTGTGAGGGCCTACCTAAATAATCCCCTCCAATAATATCTAGTCAGTGAGGCCCTCATATTACACAACTGCTTTCAGGTTTCATTAAACTAGAGGCTTAAGACTGGTCTTTGCATAGCAAGCCACGAGTTCAGAACTTTAACATACAGACAACATTATACACAAAGGTATACCTAAACAGCCAGTATTGGTGTATTTATGAAATTAAATAATAATCTTACCATGAAATCATTAGCAAATCCATCTGTGTTTTCTTTCTTTCTCAGGTAGCCATCAAGGTAACGCTGAAGAACCTCCCTCTGCTCCATGTTGTGAGGCCGGCAGAAAATATCGTCACATTAAGTCGATTTTTAATGAGACCACTCTGCAGATGCGAGGAGTGTGGTTAACAAACATCTCGGCAGAAAGAAACAAGTATAAAGTCTTAAGCGGAAGCTATTACTGACAGCTACTTGTGGTCATGCAAGAAACTAACAGGGTCCTATTGCCTTCCACTTTTGCCAAAAGGTTTCATTACGTTAAAAATGTCTTATTTATATTCTATGATAGCTGTGAAACAACAAAACCTACTACTGATGCTACTTACATTCTGAACATGAATCTTTGCTGATAATATTGTTACCTTTTCCTCTATCTCATAAACAATGTGTTCATTGTTGATACTCAGGGGGAAATTACGCTTTTGAATATACAGGCATGCTGTTTTACAGTTAAGTAAAATATGTGTGTATGTAAGCAAGTATTTAGGTTGGATACACAATAAAGCCGCAAAATCTTGTTTTTTCTTTTATACTGTGTTACAATAGACATATACATTGTATAATGGGAACATATGAGTATATGAAAATGGGGGCCATTACTTTTATACTTTCATATAGCCTTAAAGAAGAACGCCATGATTTTTTTAAATTAACCCTTGCAGTGGGCTACCCCCGCACTGCAAAGGTTAACTGCTCGATCATGTCTGGGTTTAAAAAACAAAGATATACTCACCCAAAGCTCAGAGCTGACTTCTTCTTAGACCGGTCCTTACAATGTCTCTCGGAGCTTCGGGTGAGTATATTTTTGTTATTTTAGCAGCTAGACAAAAACGAGCACTTAAGGGTTAATTTAAAAAATCCTGAAGTTCTTCTTTAAGTTGGCCATACGCTGAATGTTTTTTTTTTGCATCCAGCCTCTTGGACTGAATGAGAAATAATGCTTAATTTCCCCATCCACACTAAACAGTGTGGGTGAAGGAATCTGCCCTGACATGCTATTGCATTCTGACAGCAATGGATGTACCACTGTCAGAATATCCAAACTGCAGAGACAGCCAGGAAACTAGCATTTTCCTGGCTGTCTCTGAAGGAGATTAGCACTAGAAGGTAATGTAGCAATCTCACTACAGTGTTCACTTCGGACAAATAAAAAACGCGTTGCTACCCCTGGACTGCAAGGGTTAAGTACTCACTTTGTCTAGGGGACTCAAATAAAGCAGATTTACTTATCTGATCCTGGCTCCCAAGGTGATCAGTTCTTCCCCCCCTCCACTCTGGCTATGGAGCGTCCTCACACGTAATGCAGGTCAATGGGCCTGCATAAGACGTGATGACATCCGCGGTCCTTAAACCAGCTGAGCCCAGGGGAGAAGAGGTTGTGGGGACTGGTCTAGCAGTCCGGATGCAGCCGGGATCAGGTAAGTAATTCTGCTTTATTCCAGCCCATAGACCAAAAAGGACACTTAACCCTTGCCGTGCAGGGGTAGCCTTAATGTAAGGGTAGGTCTTCTTTAATGCCTTCCTCCCCAGCAGCATCTGCTTTTCTCCCTTTAGCTCCTACTCACCTATATTGGGCTGCCTGGAGTGAGGAAACTCCAGGTGCCCTTGTCAGAGCTTTCACAGGGATGAGGACTCTCCCCACCCGAATGTGACAGTGCTGGACCAATCATCAGGCACCAGTGGTGTTACGTGAGAGCAAAAGGAATAAGTCACATGCCCCTTCATATCAGGACATACAGTGTCATTTCTTTGTTCAGAGTGACTAAAAGGAGTACTAGGGAAGTGAAGGAAAGGTGATTGTGTGCAGTTTGGAAGGGTGTATTAAAGCAGACTTGTTGCTTTTACTGCATGAGCAAAACACGGGTTTAAGCTGGCTATACACTTCATGTTTTAGCTCATTCCACCCGATTCCCCCATCCACGCTAAAGAGCGTACATGGGGGGGCATCTCCTCTGATAAGCTATTGATACACTTTGATATACAGTATCTGGTCCAGTGAGTGAACTGAGAACTTTATGTGTGTCAGCTGCCTTGTAAGTGTTCCACTTTTACATATACAATCTATCTTCTCAGTGTATTGTATTTCTAACTACTCTGAAAGATTCTGTTTCTTGTCTTTGACTTGCTGCACTTTCTGTTTCATCCCTTGGGGGCTAGCCGCATATTCAACTTGTTGAGCCTTAAACTAGGCAATTGTCTTTAGATTTACTAGAAATGTGAACTCTTTCTGTTTATACACTTCCCAAAACTTGTAAAAACAAATAGTACCTACTATTCAAGTGAAATACACTTCAGTAGGAAATATGCAAATGGTAGAAATAGAACAGCTTTCAGCCTACACACATTTTTAAAGTGTCCCCCACTATATACTTACACAATATGTAAAAAAAAAAAAAAAGAAGAAGATTTTATGCAGAGGTACGTCTTGTCAAATAAACCCCCTGAGGATGCAGGAGCAAGCTGCCAATATAAAATACTACTCTAATAATTTTTTTTAACATACATATACTGTCACGAAAACACCATATCATTATGTATTGCAATATATTGCTACTTTTTAAAATGCATGGTAAAGTGTACTGAGTCATAGTGCACAAAGTCAACGCTATCTATTTAGCAATTAAGTATTTTCTCTATACTACCTTCAAACTACAAAGGATGACCAAGGAGGGCATTAACTAGAAGTTAAATCAAATATTCCATCCAGGACTGTGCAGGAGTATATTCTACACAAGATTTGGGATCCACAGCTTTACCAGGTTCCCATGGGAGGTCCAAGATACATCACTAGCACCTACCAAGCAAGACAGAAGTCATGGTCTAAGGTTTTCCTACCTTTTCTTTTTTCAACTGGTAATGCGTTTTTTAGATTTTTACTAAAAGGGTTTTTTCCACAAAAGGTTGAAGAGTTTGGAGAAGGCAGGAGAATTGGATAATCTAATAGGTAGTTTGCTATTGCAAAGTGTAATAGCCAATAGGAATCTAGCTATGCATTCCTATGGTGTTTTTTTTTTATTCTGACGGCGTACACCAGTGGTTTTCAACCTGTGGGTCGCTGTGTGATTTCTGCTGTGCTAGGTGAGAGTCCTCCTGAGCCCTCTCCTCTCCTAGCGCAGCAGTGTCAGTTCTGCCATGTATAAATACACCATGTATAAATACCATGTATAAATACATAAATGGTCCATATAGTGTGCTTGGTGCCAGATGTCGCTGCAGCAGCCATGTCGTCCCTAAATTTTACCGTTGGGGGGGGGTCACCACAACTTGGCAAATGTTACCAAGGGGTCCCGGGCCTAGAAAGGTTGAGAACCACCGATCTAGGACAACATAGCTGAACTGAAAAGTGAGCTGAATTGCAGAATGTTCCCAAATCAGCTATTTTGGGCTAGACTGTTTACTTCTCCTGCCTTTTCCAAACTCTTCACCTTTTGTGAATAACCCTGTAAGTGTTTTTACATAGGGGGGGGGGGGGGGGT